>NW_010292299.1:0-20839 GCF_000700745.2 Antrostomus carolinensis | reverse complement strand
CTCCCCGCGCTGCCTGTGCTGAGTGGCTGCAAGGATCTGGTGTTGCCGGCAAAGGGCACAGGAGGGGTCTAGCTCAGGATAATTACAGGGACCCGTGCTAGAGTCTCTCCTGGCGATAAGAGAGTGCTTTTTCTGGCTCTGCTGGGCCTGCAGGCCCATACGTCCTTTATTCTGTGGAGAAGAGCAGCGTGTGAATCTGGATGGATTTGGAAGATATCTCTCACATCCTCTTTTCTTTTTCTTTTAATCTTATTTTTTTTCCCCTGTTTATTCACAGCTGGACATCTGAACACCCAGACACACTAGAGGTGTCTGTACCTATTCTGTTGTTTGGGGGTTTTGGTTTTTTGTTGGTTTTTTTCCTCCTTTGTAGCTGTGGGCCACGTCCCAGATAGCTATGCTAAGATGCAGCAATGCATTTTAGATTTAAGTGCAAGTACTTCCCGTATGTTTCCTGATCACTTTTGTGATTTCCAAAGGTTAGACCTTGATGATACTTCTAATAATGGAACTAGATGTTAAAATTCTAATTCTTTTAAGCTGTTAATAACTCCAAAGCGTATCTCTGCTTTTATTTAAAAAAAAAAAAAAAGAAGTTATTTCAGCAAGATACTTTTTCTGAAGTACAACAATTATTGAAGTATGCTAATGATCTTACATTAACGTTTGGGTAATGTGAAAGAGAGACAGAACTTGGTGATGGATTTTCTTAAGTTGTCAAGAAAGTACTTCTGGTTTTCAGCATAGTAATCTTGTTGCTAGCTAACTAAAGCATTAAACTACTCTTTGGTATGCTAAATATATTCTGTAGGTACACTTATTTCTTAAAAGCATTGTGCATAATCTTCATCCTCTTTGTAGGAAGATACAGTCAAAGATGCCTAGAGTTTCTTAGTCTTTGTAGTCTTTTCTGCTATGTTCATTATTTCATATATCGATTGGTTCTCTGGCCTTTGCGTTGAGAGAAGAACACGTTGCAGAAGATACCTGAGCTTACGCAAGGTCACACAAAGTCAATACAAACCACAAGACTTTTTGAGTTTAGCTAAGGGCATCAACTCAGCTCAGAGACAGTGTTTTATGATCTGCTCTTGGAATTTGTCCTTGTTAATGTGTCAGATCAGAAGCAGAGAAGTGACATGGTTACGATATAGCTGTCTTAACAGAGTAGACCTGTTCTTGTGCTTTATATTTATATTTGTGTAGCTTCAGGGTGTTTGTCTTACGTCTGTTCTAAGTATGTCAGAATAACTTCCTTGCCCTCTGTGCTACATGTTTAGCTTTTTCTCTTTTCAGGTAATAATTTTTAGGAAATCTGACTCTACTGCTGATCTAGAAAGTCTGTGATCTACTATGGCTTTTTTCCCCTAATACTACTGTACAGCTATGAACTTTAGTACCTGTGAAGAGGTCAGGCTCAATTGATGCTGGCTTGCTTTTTTTAATTACTCTTTTTGAACACCTAGGTGACAGGTCAGTCTGAATAGCATTGTAATAAAGCAGATACATAAAGCTCTACTTTTCTGTGAGCAGTATCTCAATTTAATAAGTTCTCATAGGTTATGCACTATTCTGAGTGATTCCTTGCTTTAGATTTAATACAATGTAATTTGGTACTTGTTATTTTAGAAAAAAGAAAATAATATATTTTTATTGTCTTGGTAATTAATTTGAAGAGTAAGGTGAGAAATGTGAATGGAAAATGTAATGGTAAATCTGGAACAATTTGGGGAAGAAGTTCCCTTATAGTAGCGAAGTTATGAGCTGGATAAGCCTGCCAGTGTTAACTGGTGCTCTGTTCATGCTGGTGAATGTAAGTGTAAATTTTTGTTCATGTTCATAAAGGAATTTATTTCAGAAGCAAAGAGACAGGGCAAAGAAGCTCTGAATAAGACAAGTTTTTACTGTCTTGATTTTCGTTAGTGTTTCTCTGAAGACAGCTCTTACTAAGTTGGCATAACACTGTAGTGTCTGTTCCATTGTATTGGAGCAACACCGCTATATCTAATAGCAAAAGAACGTAGATTGTCCCTTTCTAGTCTGGGCAGTATTTTCTACATAGTGTATTATTTTCTATATGCTTATTCAGTATATCAGTTTTACTTTTATTTTTATATTTGAAATGCTAAGCATAGTAGCAGAACTGTGCTGCTACCTTATGATTATTTCATGCTGTTAATTGTAAACTTAAGTGCTTTCTGGTTGCACTCATACCCTTTGTATCTTCTTCAAAAATGGAAGAGGGAAACTGATTCTTGTTTTTCAGCTGCAGTAACTTTGCTCTATTGGAATTTGTGAAAATAACTTGCTCTTTTAAGTCTGGATGGTTTTATAAGCAGTACTATATGGAACAGTGCAAACAAAATATCCCTTGATTAAATGTGATCTGAAAGATTCTTTAACGAACCTTGTTTACGAGCATTCAGTATGACAATTAATATAATAAATTCTGCAATTTCATTAAACAAGCTATATAAATCTGAGATTCTGTATTTGAAAGAAAATTTAAAAAAAAACTGTAAAGAATCTGAAAAATAGCTGAAAATATATCTGTGTAAAGAAAAATCTACTGCTGATCTCATAGATCTGTATAGTCTTCACTTAAATGCAGAAGTTGCACTATCACAGAATATTTAACCAAAGAAGCTTTGTCTCTAGAACACTAGAGAAATACTCTTCTTGCTTAATTCCTTGATATAAGAAAATGTTGGATATTGCAACTTTAAGTCATAATTTCTACTAGTAGCTTCTGGGATTAATTTCTATGGTTTAAATGTGCTGTGAGCTAAAACTTGACTTTCTTTCATTGCTTTTTTAAGGGAACAAGCTCAATTTGAAAAGTCTAAAATCAAATCCTGAGAGTCCAAAAGGTGTTAATTTAAAGCAAGGGCATTATTTTTGAATATAAGGCTACAGTTGAATAATATAGCATGGGAGATTATTTCAGTTTATTACTTTTGAGAAGATCACACTCAGTCAATTGTGTTTCTTTTCTGCTCTTTGCTGCTATTTATGATTGATCATATATATGTAATTTTTTCCGATTAACTAGAATACAGCTGTGCATATGGCTCAGGCAGATTCTTTATGCTTTGTGGCCTTGGTGGGATTATTAGCTGTGGAACAACACATACGGCACTGGTTCCTCTGGACCTGGTTAAATGCAGAATACAGGTTTGTTCTGCATGTTGGTATGTGGTGACATTGACAAAGCATGTTTAGTGTGGTTTAATTAATCTACTAATTAATTGGAGGCATAAAGTATCCCCTGGACATCATTGTCCACCAGTGCATGAAGTTTATGTAAAAGCATGGTATGTCTTTATTTTTTGCTGCAGAATACAGTTGTGAATATGGCTCGCTCAAGTTTTACGCTCTCTGTGGCGTTGGTGGGGTCCTAAGTTGTGGCCTGACACACACTGCTGTTGTACCTCTGGATTTAGTGAAATGTCGTATGCAGGTTTGTATTAACTTAAACATTTCTTAAAAGCTGTTCTCTAGGTAGCCAGCATATTAAGAGTTTACAGTAGGAATGCAGTCTTTTCTAGATGGAAGGAAGAGTAAACTTGAATGCTGCTTTATCAAGTCTACTGCTGTGAGACTAACAAAATACCACTTTCAAGAGAAGCAAAGGCATTTAGGATAATCTGGATGAATTATTTTTTACTATCTTTAAGACACGTTTAACTGACTATATTTGCTAAAAGGCAACACCACGATGTTATTCATTGCTGGCTGGTAGGCTCTCTAGCATTATCTGTGTGCTTTTGGAGAAAATAAACAGTATCTTTGGTGTTTTGAAGATCTGCAGTTTTAGCCTGGAGTGACATGCATGTGTAATTTGATCCATTAACATTGTGGTTATCACTGCATGGTTTATGGATTGGATACTTTCTTATGATACCACTCTGAATAGAATGGGTAGAACTTGTTATGGTATTGGTAAGGCCATCAGTGTTTTTGGCTAGTTTTCCTTGAAGTGGTTCTTGATGGAGCTGAAAGGAGTGTCGTCACATTGCACTTAACTTGCGATACTGTCTTCCTTATTAAAATCATCTAGTGAGCATCCATGGATAAAAACATACTAATGGATTTATTCAGGCAAATCTGTGCTTCAAGAATGAAACAAATTAAAAAAAAACACAAACTCTTCTAGATTTCTGGAAATACATATTAATGACTTCCCTGTTGCATAGGTTGATACTGATTATAAAAGCGGTGATTTTGTAACGATAGAACTCCTGAAGTTAGGAGGGAACTATGAATTAGTCTGACCTTCTAGTCAGACTAGGAGTACTGCATGTGATACTCTTTAAAATTGTTTTCTTCTGCAAGGCCTTTATTTAGCATTTTTTATGAGAGAGGCCTTTCCACATACTTGAGAGCACCTGAAATCTGGTGTCAGACTAGTAACTCTGTAACACCTTGGACAGACACAGGGTTCATCAAATGAGGGCAACACACTGCTTTCTAAAAAATTTGCACTGAGGCCAGGCTAACTGTGTAGGAGTTCCCCAGTTCTACTAGTAGTGAATAGCTGTAGCTGAGTACGTGTTTTATTTCTGAAAACTTAGCCTAAGTTCACTCTTCTGTTGTTATGGACTTCAAAATCCAAGATTCATAGCTTGTCTACCCATGCCTAAGGCCGAGTTTCCTGAGAAGATTGATCATAGGTAAAGAGGATATAGCATCTTAAAGAGTTCTTAATATGATTGCATATCGAGTTAATGGGCAGAAGGCCCAAGAGCTATACAGTGTTGCATATACAGCTGGGAGCAAGGCCTTGATACTTCCAGGCTTCAAATGCTTGTTGGGTATGCTTGGCTTGGTCTACCAGTCCTGGGTTTCTTAGGTGGAAAGGGTGGTCATACTTCCCCTTCCTTCTCCAGCACTTAAAGGAAGGTGCAAGAGGAGGGTTCTATGTGGATTCCAGGTTTGACCTTGTAAAACCTGTCAGCATTTATCTCTCTACAGATCCAGTACAGAGCATGTTGCTAATCCTTCCTAGATTTTCCAGGAAGAAACCTGTTGCCTGCACTCTCATGTCTTTTTAAGAAGAGGTCCCCTTTTATGCAGATGATAATTAAACATGCTTCCGGCATGAACATAGTCTTATTTTACAGTGCCCAGTTAACTATGCAATTTCCTGAATTTATGAATCTTGTAAAATTGGCACATTTAGGTGTAACAAGTTCTCAAGTAGGTTGTTGCCAGACTGCAAGACAAAATATCAGTTACTGCAGGTTGGCAGACGTGTCCCGTAGCTCTTTCTGAAAGCTTTGATTGACTTCTAATTTGATGTCTTCCTTCTCATCCTCTGAGGAAATGTTGGATAACATCAAATATGAAAAGTGATACGTGATGTGACTTAAAATTTGTCAGAATAATGTGTTTAAGAATTTCTGTTAAATTATTTCCTTTCACATAAAATTAATCAAGTTGATATTTTTTAATTTCTGATAAGTTATTATCAAAATAACACTCAAAGGTTTGTGTGCAGAAAATGATTTGTATGTCCAGGTGTAGAAGTTTTTTGAGTGCTTTTTGATCTGCTTTGCTCCATCTGTCTTAGTCTGACTGTGTGGATGGATCAAACTAACAGTGGACAAATGACCTTTCCTGATGAAGAATCAGGTGAATCATCAGACTTGGCTTGTGTCAACACCTGAGTGTACTTAAGTGTGACGTGTAGAGTGGATAATATTGCTGGCAGAAGCTGCCAAATTTTTAAAGAATCTGATCTGAAGATAATTATACCAGTATGCTACCAACAAGGTTAGAATAGTGATTTCAGTAATGTTTTCGATACAGAAAGTCATATTGTTGATTTGGAGAATAAATATAAAGCAAAATTCAGACAGTTTGGTGGTTGCTGAGTATTAAGGAACATACTGGCTGTTAAAATAAGTTAGGGTTTGAGACTAGCAAGTAACCATTACAGTTTCATTAGTGTAACTTGTGATGAGCACATTGTCTGTCCAGGGAATCTTAGGAAGCCAGCTGTATGAGGAATTTTAAGAATTTTATATTTCAGGTGGGGGTGTGAGATGGGAAATAATAAGCTACATCAAGCAGTTAACTGCCTATTCTGTTTAGGTTGATCCACAAAAATACAAGAGCATCTTCAATGGATTTTCAGTGACGGTCAAAGAAGATGGCGTTCGTGGCTTGGCTAAGGGATGGGCTCCCACCTTTATTGGATATTCCATGCAGGGGCTTTGTAAATTTGGTTTCTATGAAGTTTTCAAAATCCTATATGGCAACATGCTGGGAGAGGTAAGCCTTAAGTGGTTTACTTGGGGCTGTATATCTGCAACACAATAGTATTAGTAATGCGGAGTAATCACAAAAGCACGATTCATTAATGAAAAACGTGTGTTTAATTTCGCTTCAGGAAAATGCGTATTTGTGGCGTACTTCGCTATATTTAGCCGCATCTGCCAGTGCGGAGTTTTTTGCTGACATTGCTCTGGCTCCAATGGAAGCTGCTAAAGTTCGTATTCAAACACAGCCTGGATACGCTAACACTCTGCGGCAGGCTGTGCCTAAAATGTTTGCAGAAGAAGGCATCTGGGCGTAAGTATCTCCTTGGTTTTTAATTTTATTCTTGATGTTGAGTATTTTTTCCTAATGAAAGATTGTTGCTTAAACTAGTTGTGGTTTTAGATTATTTTTGTCTTTGTATTTCATGATAACAACTTCAGGGAGTGTGCTGAACTGGCTGTTAATTCCACATGCTCCTTAGATCCATCTTTGTGAGTATCTTTGTGCTGAGTTCTGCTGGATAACTTCAGTTTCTAGCAGTTCCAGTCAGAGATATTCAGCAACTTTTTGGTTGTACAGTCGAAGATGCTTGAGTCATTGGCATGTGAGAGTAATATAACTGCATGTTAGCTTTCTGTTCTGATAGAAGTGGCTGTAAATATACAAGTCATTTATCACTGTCAGAACTTGGCTGGTGTGCAGACATGAGCCTTACTGCACTTGTCCTATCAGTACAGCATTACTGCAATGTATTGTAATCTGAAAAGTGGCTACAAAAACAGCTGTGCAGCATAGGGATCAGGTAAATTCTAATTTGTGTTGCTGTTTTAAGTTACTACTCAGGAACTACTAATAAAACTTAAACTTCTGTTCTGTAAGTATTGAGACACTTAAGCCTTACAGTGTCAGTATTTAGAAGTTGTATTCCTGATAGGAATAATAAGCTAACTAACTTTTTTCAAGTTAGTAACGTACTTACAATACTGGAAGAAATGAAACTGAGTTTGTCTCTTCTCTCATTAAGTTTCTATAAAGGTGTTGCTCCACTATGGATGAGACAGATTCCATACACAATGATGAAATTTGCCTGCTTTGAACGTACTGTTGAAGCTCTCTACAAGTACGTCGTTCCCAAGCCACGAAGTGAATGTACAAAAGGAGAACAGCTGGTGGTCACATTTGTTGCAGGCTATATCGGTAAGGAATCTTTGAAGTCCCACAATTCCTTAGTAGCGTGTACCGCATACTGCAGCTCTAAAAGCCTATCCCTTTTCAGAGCATCAAATAGATTTAACTAGAATGGGAGAATTTACTTGTAACTTTAAAATGTGCAGGGGGAAAAAAAAAATGTATTCAAACCATAAGTGGAAGCTGGGTCTGCAGTAGGACAACACTCTTAATTGTTCCTGTCCTGTGTATTGCCAATGTTAGTGTCCAAGTTCAGAAGCTGCAGCTAATTTAAGTGAAAAAGCTTGCATCTTTGCTAGCCTGGGAAAGTTTGAAGGAAGGGGAGAGAAATCTGGATGAAAGGGGGATTTTTCAATATCCAAAGATGCAGAAGGAATTTTGCTTTAGTAGAAGAGATGCTGCAAGAGCAGAACTGAGGTGTTTTCTAATATTCACGTTGCATTATAAATACGTACCTGCTGTCCTTTTAGGATACCAGGAGGCCTGACATAACGTTTGTGCGGTTTATTAGAAGGTGTGGTTTCAGGTGGTTGTACTTAATGTACACAGTAATTGTACAGCTAAAACACTACAGAACTAATGTCAAATTACTCTTTCAGCTGGTGTGTTCTGTGCAATTGTTTCCCATCCTGCTGACTCAGTGGTGTCTGTGTTGAACAAAGAAAAGGGCAGTTCTGCTTCACAGGTTCTTGTAAGGCTTGGATTCAAAGGTACATCCTTACTTTCATGTATTTTGGATCAAGTGTTTGTGGTGTTTTGGGGAGGATTTCTTCTTTTCCTGGCTTCTTACACTACTCATGCTTTATATTTTGCTCTACAGGTGTATGGAAAGGTCTGTTTGCTCGTATCATTATGATTGGTACCCTGACTGCACTACAGTGGTTCATCTATGATTCTGTGAAAGTTTATTTCAGACTTCCTCGTCCACCTCCACCTGAAATGCCAGAATCTCTGAAGAAGAAGCTTGGTCTAACTGAATAAACAACTCATGGACTGACTATGCTGGCTGTCCCAGTGATGAGTTTCATTAAACTTTTATATATTTGACTATGTAGAAAACAAACAATATGATGTTGTTGGCTGTGCCCTCATCTCACATGAGGGTTTAAATTCTACCACTGTCATTGCCTGAAATAAATGAGAAACAGAATGCTTAGTGTCTGTTTACTACTGCATAATTAAGCTTCATTTCATAGCAGCAGTTACCTCAAATACTTACCCCCCACAAAAAAAACCCAAAAAAACCCAACCTATTCTACAGGTGGGAACCAGAGAACTGTGAAACGATTGTAACAAAAATAGGCTTTAACTATTTCCAGAGAAGTGCCAAGAACCTATCCTTGCAGAACTGTAGAAACTAACTGCAGTTCTGTGTACTTTGAGAGTTCACACAGTTTTATTTGCCTGTAATAAACTCTTACTTTAGAATAGCTGAACTGAATGGCTGAGATGAGTCTGCAGTCTGATAGAGCATCCTGGTCATAATAATCGTGTTCTCCACAGAGATAAAAGGAACCGTATACATAATATAACCATTTCTGCTTTGAGGAGGTTGTCTCAGCATAACTAACTCACTAATTTGTGCTTTTGTTGGCTTTGAACCACGCCAAAGTACGTGGTCCTTTTGGTTGTACTGTGGAATTAAACAGTAGCTGCTACCTTAACAAAAGAAAAGCTGATGTTAATAAAGGTTCTTAAAGATATCGGACTACTAAATGCTTACTACAACTTTACAGTAAAATGAAAATGGCTTGCCTCTTATTGTAGAGTTTCACAAACTTCACAGCTTTTCCCTGTGCTTGGTACTCTTGTAGTTAGTTTGTTTTTTTCTGAACTAGTTTAACTGTAATGCTGAGTTTCAGCTGAACTGTGCACTTCTGCACTGCAGGAAGCCATACCTTTTTTGGTAATTGATCTGAAGAAATCCAGGCTCCTAGGCCTGCAAGAGCAGACAGGGGCAGTTTTGTTAAGGCAGTGAATTAGATTTTTGCAGTTTTCATGCTGCCTTCTGCGTTTTGCCTGTTCAAGGACCCACTGTTGATAATCACATTGAGAAAAATCCAGAAAATGCCTAATATTATATAAAGGTTTCACTGTATCCAGTGCTACTTTGTTCACTTAGTAGAGCTGGAGCTTAAGTGTCTTCTGTGCAAAACTGTTTGGATATACTGCCTTTGTGCATTTGAGCTGATGATAATGAACTTAGCTTGGCACTCATGTATGTTGTACTGCTCCTTCCTCTTCATGTGTGTCCTTCAGAGTCAAAAGGACAACTGAAGTAGGTGCCAGTGGAGTGTCATAAACTGCATCTCACTGGAGTCTGATGTTCCTGCAACCATTTTAAATAGCATTGAGCTTCGTGCCCCCTGGGAAAATGCTCTCGACTTCCAAGATTTTGGATGGTTATGCTAAACAAGCACACTGAGCTTTATTTTAAATTGTTGCCATTCAAAATGTGGAGTAAAATCTAAAACTGCTTTATTTCCTTGTCACCATGACAGTAAATACATTCTTAGTACCAGCTACGTTATACAACAAAGGCCATAAAATCTAAATAAAACTTTTGTGCAACTACTTGGCCCTATTGTAAGTCGGAAGCTTTGAAATTATTTAACGAATCCTGAAATGCTCCTAACAGCTTCCTGAGAGAAGAGCATTAACTATGACTTGATCTGGTATCAAGACCATTGATGTTAAATCAGCTTCTGAAGTTAACTTTTGTACGTGGTTCAACTTACTAGAAAAAGCAGTATCACTTTTGGGTACTGAATATCATAGTTTCTTCAAAGGCATGTTTTAACGAAGTAGACTTTGCTGGAAAACATCTTGTGTTCCTTCTAATCCTGGGAAAGTGAAGCACTTGGTTGACTTCCAAGGCTGTCAGAAAAGTGACAAGACTTGGCTCATGCAGTGAGTTCGTCTTATTGTCAAGTGATGCAATTATAAGCTAAATTTCTCACTACTGTTTCTTGCCATTCTATGTGTGGAGCAGAATCACAATTTTTCTTTAGAATTGGGTCACCGTTGTGCAGCCATTTTAGATAACGTGTAGTAATAAGAGAATCTTAAACCCATTTTCTCATTGCTCAGGGGTAGACCTGAAACTAGCTTCTTAAAGATGCTCAGATAATTTTATCAAGGTAAATCTGAGATAAGACTAAAAGGGGCAGCTAGCTGTTCCCCTTTTCTTCTGTAACTGAGAAGGGAAAATATGCTTCCTGCTACTCCAGTGTTGCGTTTCAGTGGAAAACCCGAGAGGGGGAGGGAGTTCCCTTGCAGCTGCTGACTTCATGGACACTCAGCCATAGGCTTGTTCGGTTGCTTGAGATAAAGGGGTTTAACGTATAAAGTGCCATTGTTCAAAGGGTCACCCACTGATACGTTAAATAAGCTTCAGTGGGAAAACTGTAGTATTGAAATACATTTAAAAGGTCAACTTTGTCATTGATAACTGCTTTATAGTACGATGCGTGATACGTTTTCCAGAAGTTGAGAAGGTGGGGCAGGGGAGCAGTGGTGCTTTTGAGGGACTTTCGCTTTACTTGCAAAGAAAGTCCTGTATCAAAAAGGATCACTCCATTTTGAACTTGGGTAACTCCAGACGAGTCACTAAACCCCAAAGTGCTTTGTAAAACATGGGTGATGTATATGCTGCTTGTGTATATTGTTTAATGAAAGAGAAAACCTCCTTTCTTGCTATTACTGGAGCTGAGATCAGCTTTCTGGTTTAGAGCATACTGTCTATATAAATTTGGAACAACTCCATGCATTTGTATCAGGTTGTACTACAGATCAAATGTACTGATGCTTGCCGAAATGTTTGTTGCATATCATTTTAAAATGGGCTGTAATCATGCAAATAGTTGTAATTCACTTACATTTCTACATAGAAATTATGTAGTTCACAGTGAAAGAAATAAACATTCTGCTTTTTTATAGCAAATATGAGTACCTTGGAGAGTTGAGCTTAGTAGCTACATGGCCTCGTTATGGAATAAGTTTTTTGTAACTCAGAGTGATGTGGGAGAACGATGTCGCCAGCCAGAAACTTCTTGGCTGATGTTCTGTTGTCTAAAAGTAGATTTGAACATGTTGGGATTACTTTGCTTGTGTCATTTTTCAGCACTGATCACATAATACTGTTGCTGTTATGTTTTGTTTCTTTCCTTGTGAGTTGCTGACAATATAATTGTCCAGTTCTATACCTGCATACTAAGTTAAAAGCAAAGATGTCCTGAGCATCATCACAGGTTGGGCTGCGTGGGATGGTATGTTTTAAGTAGTGTAGCTGTAATTTTCATTATTACCTGAATCTCTCAATCACTTAAAAAAATTATAAAGAGTATCACTGAGTGCCCCTAGAAATGAAGGAAGGGGCTATAGTTTTCCTGAGCTGATGCTCTCCCCACCTCTGACAGTACTAAACCAAGGAGGTGAGGTTAGTAGTCTGCTTTAAACTTATGAAAAATACCTCAGTCTCTGCCCCATCTTTTTCACTGTAGAAAGAGCTTTGCTTCTGTCCTTAGACCAATGCAATTACAAAGCTACCCTAAAACTTTCATACAATTTTTTTTGTACAGTGGAGCTGTGTGCTTGAAGGGCAAAGAAAGATTTGCAATACCTGTGCGGATTATGGCAGAACTACCAATCACTTGCCTTACTTCAAAGGACAATACAGTGGGTGTGTAAACCTCAGGTCCAGATTTTTTTCCCCAAGTAAATATTACCTCTGTGACTTGGACTTTTTCTCTCTCGCTTGTAGCAACAATTTCTGAGAGGATTGTAATGCCTTGGACATGCAGTCCTTGTGGAGGAAGGGTGGGTAGTCTGTACATCTATAGATCATGTGAAGTTAATGGTTCTGTGACATTTTTTGCATACTTCCTGTGGAGACCATGAGCAGGACTGTGTACTCGGCTGTTCACTAGTAGATGTGTTTTGGAATTTGGAGGTTATTCATTTGGGGCTTGAAAGTGAAACCAGCAGTTGTTTATTCTGGCTTATTTTCTGGTTACTTTTCCAAAGAGAAAGCTTGCTCTTTTCATCCAGAAAGACCTCTTTGCTGTGTCAAGGCTTGTCTCATTAACTGTGCAGCTGGAGTGTATTTTCCACTTCTCTTGTGTAAATAAAATGTGTATGGAGATTTTGCTGAGGTAAGTAAACTTCACATTAGTCAAAATCTGATATCCTTAGGATACACTATTTCCTTAACTCATCCTTTCATCACTTGTTACGATGGTTGCATAGCTCCTTGTTTTAAATCCAAAGTCTCGGTTTCTTTCTACACTAGAGGGCAGATTTATTCATTAGGCAGTCTGTATTTGTGTGAGAAAAGCCTAGCTATTGGCATATTTTGGACGAAAAATATTTAGTGCCAAGTGCTTTCCTTGATGTGACTTTCATGAGCTTGCTCACAAAAACCCCACAGGATTGGTGGATTCAGTGAAATCCAAGCTTTACTATACAAATGAGATATTTATTATGTAAACCCCAAACTCCTGTGGTGTATGTATATGCATGTATATGTATATTTTCAAGTATGATACAGAACACATGCTTTAGCATGGCTGATCATTCTGGATGTTTTTTTAATTTTTGTTTCCTTCAAATGCCATTTGGTTATTTTCAGGGCCTTGCTCAAGAATGATGTGAAACAGCAAAGGGACACTGGTTGGTAAATAGTGTCTGTGGATGCTTTCTAGGAAAACTTGTCTTTTGACAGGTTAATCCTTGTGGTCTGTCATGTGGACTGGAAGAGGGTAAAAGAAAATTGGGAGGTAGGAATGGACTGATACCAAAAAGAGGAAGACTTTTGAATGAAACAAAGCATGTAATGTTGACTTAGGGCAATGAGGCAAGCAAGGTACAGAAGACCAGCAACATGAAGGCAGCCAAAAGACATGCAGCTCTGAACAAGGATGAGAATAATGAAGGAGGGGAATGGTATTAACCTTCCATCAAGTCAATTGCCTAGTAGCTGCAAGGTGTTCAGGCTTGACCAGCTAAACAATGGAGAAGGTATAAAGACCTTACTGTATGCTTATACTTCTTGATATAATTTCATTTGTAGGGATCTTCTGAATTGCTGTATCTCTCCTAATTGTTTTTATAGTAATTTTTATTCCTATTTAATGCACTTTTCTCCCTTTCCTCTGCTAAACCCATTCCCATTATCTTGTTACTTCAGTCTACTGCTTACCGCATTTTCAAATGTCTCAGATCTTTTAAACTCTTGCTTTTCACCACAGAAGGACTGCCAGTGGCTCTTATCACTCCAACCTCTCAGAACCTAAGTAGCTTCTCTTTGCTAATTCTGCTCACTATAGTATTTTACAGGCTAAGAAACAATGAATGAGTTACACTTAGGTTTTCCGAACAGACACAGCTCTGTTTTAAGGAATAACAGTGCTGCACAGTCATTATAATTTACAATTATAAAGCCTCACAGAAAACCTTATACAAACTATTCTATCTAAATGTGTGACAGACTTTTTGCAAGGCATCAGTAATGTTTCTGGGCATTGCTTGCTTCACTGCATTTACCTCTTTTTAATATTATTAAAAAAAATTATATATTTTTCAAAAATCATAGAGTGAATATATTGAGACAAATACTAAATTGCTCCTGCAGTTTGACTAACTCTTGTTTAACTCTGTCTGAAAACCACAATTTTATTCCTTTATTTGGAGCAGTAAAGGGAAGCTGAAGATCTGTCAGTCTTGGGCCCTGCTTTCTTCATGAAAGCAAACTCTAAAGGCAAGAACATTTTATGCTTTAACACTGTTTTACTGTACAAAACAAGCAGTTTATTAAATAAGGAACTGTCATCCTTCAGAAAGACAAATACATGCACAGAGACATGTTTTTTGCTCACATTATAGCTTGTCCCTTGAAATCAGTATGACTTTTTTTCTGTCCTTTTCAAAGGAAGAGGACAAATCTCTTCTAAATAAAGCCTTGTCTTTCTTGGTACTACACGTGATGGGGTCCATGCTCCTCAAACACTACTATTCTTTAGGCAGTGACATTTCACACCGATCAATTCATGTCTGAAATCTTGCTTATTTCATTTTTCATATCTTTGATCTCAGTTTGAACTCTCGTGAGGTTGGCCAGTTTCTCATTCAGTAAAGCAATTTCCTTCTCCCGACGTAATACGTCATCCACTAGTCTTCCTATTCTCACTGTTAGGTCATTTATTAATGGCTCCAAGACAGCAAAATCCTTTTTAAGTTTGTACATCTTGGGTTTTAAATCATTTGCAAATGTAACCGTCTTCAGAACTTTTGCTCTGTCACCTTCGAGATTCAAAAGTCTACCTGAATGCTTGTTAAAATCGCTCCTTAACTCGGACAGTGCTGTCTTAATTTGTTCAATTTTTCTTGCGTTACTGGATGCCAAGCTTTGTAGTTTTGTACTTCGGTCGATGCTGCTGGTAAGCAGTTCACCTATATTTTTTACTATCTTCTTTTCACCTTTTTCTCCTTTGTCTTCGAGTGTTTGCAAAGAGTCTGTCAGTGCAGTCATATCTGAGACTAGGCCTGAAATGCGCCTTATGTCTGTTTTTACAGTCACAATCATCAAAGTTATGTTTTTTGCTACAGAAGCTGCATTCTGTTCGACACTTGAAACTGCGTGAAAAAGAGTTGTTAAATTCTTCTGCAGTTCTTCTTGTTTTTTAATTATGCTGCTAGACCATGTTTTCATTTTATAAATATCTTCCTGCAGATGTTTAATGTGAGAAATTATTTGAAGATCTTCCAGCTGTTCCACTGAGTTCCAAGTCTTTTCACACTAGAGAGATACAAATAAAGATATTTGACAAGATTTCTAGCTTAACAACTCACCTCAAAATTAAAGCTATACTCTAATGAAATATCTCACTATTCTGATATTGAAATTAAGCACAAACCCTGTCTTCAGGAAATAAACTTACATTTTCCTTTCAGTATATATAACAAATACAAATGTTACTACTTTTTCCTATTATAACAAGAATTACAGGAAGGTACTGTATGACTTTCCAGTATGACCTCTGAAAATATAAGTCATCAAATGCAATCTTCTTCTGATTTACAGAAATTTTTGTATTAATCCTATAACCTGTGTGATCCAGAAAGACACACGTTGAAAGATACACAGAAACATTTTAGAGAGCTGCCTACTTTAAAATTCTCTTATCCAAAAATCACAGACCATAATTAACCAATGTGTTTTTACTGTGGTAATCATGATATTGAACCCGGCATTCTCAGAGGAAAAAGTCAAAGGAATTAGGCATGGTTCCCTTTTGTTTAAATAGCCACCAAAATACTTAACAGGAAAAATATTTAAACAGCCTTCCCCCATAAAAGCTGTCTTAATGAGGGAACACTCATACTGCTGTTGGATTTTTGGCTGAATTTGCTAGTTCACTTTGGGTTTTTTTAACTATTGGTTCTTGGTTTTCAAATTTGAGAGGAAGAAAGGAAAATACCTGAGTGATACTATGATGTTCAATCCCCAATAAGTCAGTGTAGAACTTGGAAAGAAAAAACCATCAAATGGGCTATAATTAGTTTCATACTAATCCTTTTCTTGACACTACTAGTAAAAATACCACCAAAGAAACAACTATTTTTAACTTTTTGATAGTATTGGTCACTCCTCACTAGCACTGCAGAACTGTTTGCTTAAAAACGAAATATTAAAATTTAGGTTGTGGAGAGTTGTGCTGGTTTTTCCTAGGTAGTGCTCTCTAAGGATGAGGATTTTCTGTTCAATCTCATGTACATTCAGCTTTCCATAGGGCTGAGGCTGATGAAAGATGGTAAACAGAGGAGTGTACCACTGGTAATATAGCCACCCTTCCCCAAAAATATGTGAAGTAGAAACACACTGGAACACACTTGTGAAAAGTATTTAAAAACCATTTCCATATAGAATAGTATTTCTTAATGGAACACTGAACACTAAAGTATTCCTTCTGGAAAAGCAATTTATTTTGAATTAGATTATGCATCAGGACAGGGAAATCCACTACAATATATTTTTATTGAATATGACTGTAAACAGATACAAATCTTTATATAAATAATAAATACATGAAACTGATAGCCTTTATAGCACTAAGAAATGCTGGTTTAATAACAAGCATTTAATTCAAGTCTCTTGAATGGGCAGCATTAACTGCTTCTTGAAGATTTCAGTAGAGTTCTAGATAAATTAATGTAAAAACCAGAATAATTTAACTGAAGCCTGATTAAGTCATAAATGTTGTGGGTTCATACTGTCTACTAAGCAATCTCCTTTCCTGAGTTCAGAAATAGGAAATTATCAAGACACAAGTCTGTAGACACAAATTAACAGCAGTCTTGAGATCCAAATTTCAATGAACAACTATTATCAGACCTATTAGGTAGTACTACATCCTGTGTAAATAGATCTATTAGATCTATGGATAAATGAGATATTCCCTGCCTCCAGGTACCTAACTCCATGGTTTTCGTTAATTGCTTTTGCAGCTCTTGGTTCACCAAACTTTGGGAAACAATGTCAGTGACACTGTTGGGTTTTTTTTCCCTTTGAAATGCAAAGCAATTCCAGACATGTCATATAATGCCTAACAGAGAACATTCTCCAGAAGAAAAGGTTAAAACTTGTAAATTGTAACCTGATATCTCCGGTTTTGACTTTTGTTTTTTCTTAAATCGAAATATTTTTCTTCAAATTCCTTTTATTAAAAAAGAACTTGTAACAAATAAGATTAAAAAATCCTTAATTTAAGGAAATGCTCCTTTATTTCTTGCTCTCTAGCTTCTTTATTAAGTTTGCCTTTCAGTCTGGTCCAATGCCTATTTAAATTAATGACAATATTTCAGCTATCCTTAACAGATATTGGAGTCACATTAATAAATTAAAGTGCCATTTTATCAATTAAAACCCTAAGTACAAACTCACTTATCCCCATTCTGGTCATTTTCTAAGTCATAGCTTTCTAAAGTTTTTTCTTTAGCCTTTGAAGATACATTTACGTCACCCTTTACTTCTTCTAAAACCACTATTTCATTTTGCACTTTCAGTGTGCTGCTGTTGTACTGAACGCCCTCAAGAACCTTCTGCATCACCATTGTATCGGAAACAGTTTTCAACATAGCATTTTCCACAGTATACAGCTGTGTTGTCAAGTCCTCTATCTTTTTCTCCATACTTAGCAATTCACTTGATAATCTAAGAATAGAGTGAATAGCATTTTCAATTGTTGGCAAATGTGTCTTGCACTCCTCGATTTTAGGTTCATAGTTAGCAAGTTTCTGATTCAGGTCTGTATCCTTGGCTACCAGATTATTCTGTTCTTCTTCTAGCTTTTCAACTGCCTTTGCATGCAAGTCCAACTTCTGTTCAACTCTAGAGAATTCATCATCTTCTTGCCTTTTTAGTGTTTTAATATTTCTGGCCGTACTGTCTTCCAAATCTTTTACTCTTTCTGAAAGGGATTTAATTCTTTGGTCAACTTCATTAATTTGGGAAGTAACTTCTGTATGTATGAACTTCGCTTCAGATTTTAAACCGCTAGTGTTTGTGTTCATTTCATTCAAACTTCTTCTCCAGGAATTTGTAACATTTTGGAACTTCTCATTAATGCTCTGCATCTTTATAGAGAGAGTCTGTTCATTGTTCTGAATATCATTTATGACGTTATGAAGAGAAGATATTTCCTGCTCAAACTCAGTCATCACAGAGATGGATGAGGCAGCTTCTTGTAGAATACTTTCAGAAGACTCAAGCTGTATTTATAACACAAAACAATGTCCACATCTACTTAACAAAAGTAAGAATAGGAAACCATTTGCATTTATTTAACAGAGAATAAAGTCCCTTGGAAGCCACTTCGCTTATTACAAAGGTCTTATACAATTTGTTTTCATATTTCATCTTTAAAATATTGTTGATTAACCTAGCATGAAAAATTCACAGAAAAGGATATGTTTATTGTTGAATTTTTATAGAATGCATTCCATTTTCTTTGTTGTCAATCCCTTATTTTTCATGGTGGTTTTGGAGTTTTTGGTTTGGTGGGTTTTTTGTTGTGGTTTTGTTTGGTTGGTTTTGTTTGGTTGGGTTTTTTTGGTAACATATATCCCACTACCTAAATCCCATGCAACATTTTGCAATCTGAAGTGTAGTATATAAATATCCAAATTACATGATGTATAAGTGACATAATTATGAGATCGGTGCTAAAACAAAGTCACTGGCATAAGCCATGCTGTACTCCCATCATTATCTGTATGTTATAGGGGATAATACGGCAGCCAGCCCAAGTTTTCTACTTGATAATGTCACAAATAGATAAGAAAATAAAAGAGCAATGAAAAAAAAATACTATCACTTCATTATGTCTTTCAGTTATTAGAACAGGTCTACTACATAAAGATGCCTGTAAATTTTCTTCAAATCAATGTATATTAGAATTACACACAGAACAATACTGGTAGAATGAAGTATGTGCATAAATATAAGTTTTTAAAAATAGTTTGGTGTCTAAAAATAATACTGAGATACAACCACTACATTCACATACCTGGAAGAATGATATGGATTGACACATTTAGTGGCATGAAATATTCTCCAAAGGTCTATTCATAGGCAACTAGATCACATTATGAAAATTTGTTTTAAAACAGTCAAATTTAACTAAATGACAACAAAGTAAAACAATGGCAAATATTCACCAGAGGTTATCCAAATAAGATGTTGATGATTACCTTTTCAGAAATTAAGTTAACTTTATTTTCCACATCCAGGAATTTTTCAGCTTCTTGCTGTAAGAAATTGTACTTTTTTTCCATATCAGCAAATTGACCTGACTGCTGAAATAGGAACCTGCAAATTGGAAATAAATAAATAGTAAACATAACTACATAGTTAGCTTATATTAAGTGTTCCAAGACCCGATTCACATCAATCTGTTACTGCAGGAGTCTGCGCTCACAGATTTTGATAGATCGATACATGAGAGAAAAAAAAGCTATTAGAGTTTAATGATGTTTATCTGTCTCCATATGGGAGTTATCTTCCACTAGAGGTGGAAACACACAGAAACAACCATAGGTGTGCTTCATTTTCACATAGTATGCCATTCAAACAGCAAAAACGTCCAGTAAGATTACTGACATAGGGAAGCCACTACCTGCTCATGATGTCTTGCTTCACAGGTAAGACAATATATTTTATTGATAAAATATTATTTAACTGGTGGAAATAAAACACAAAAAATAATTTGGACTTTCTTGCAAAGCATCAAAAAAATCATGCATGGGAACCTTTGCATTTAGAAAGGCTGGTGAACTCTAATGTTGTTTAATTGTAACCATCCAAGAACATATGGTACCTTGTGGCAAAGCTTGTGTATGGTGATGCCAGCTTTGAACAGACAGTAGAGATCTCAATCCGGTACTTTAGATACATACAAGATTCATTTACTGTGAACTTGGGAGCTTTCTGAACTGTAAGCACTTTGTCCAGTTAAAATGGAAATGAAATGTTCCTTGGATGAGCAAGGAACTTCTGGAAAAGCTCAGTCAGAAGAAGGAAGTCTACAAAATGTGAAAAAAAGGCCTGGCCACTTGGGAGGAATATAGGGACATTGTCAGAGTATGCAGGGATGCAACAAGGAAGGCCAATGCCTGCTTGGAATTGAATCTAGCAAGGGATGTCAAGGACAACAAGAAGGGCTTCTTCAAATACCTCAGCAGCAAAAGGAAGATTAGGGAAAATGGGGGGCAGCAGAATGAGGTGGGTGCCCTGGTGAGGGAGGATGCAGAGAAGGCAGTTACTGAATGCCTTCTTTGCTTCGGTCTTTACTACCAGCCCTCCGGAATCCCAGGCCCTGCAGGTAGGAGAGGAAGTCTGGAGAGAGAGGAAGACTTTCCCTTGGTTGAGGAGGATCACATTAGGGACCGTTGTTGTTTTTTTTTTTTTTCACTCAGAAAACTTTGCTTCTTTCTCACTCTGTGTTTATTTTTCTATTTCTGCTTTCAAGCACTGAAACAATGTTAATTTTTCTGGATAACAGGTATCCCCCTCAAAACCATACTTTTTAAAAAAAATCACCATCATCCCAGTGACATAAACACCATGGAAGTATTGATTCTGGAAAAGAAAGACATTTTTTCACCGATAGGCAAATCGATGATGGGACATTGCATCAGCTTGCCCAGCGGTTCCAGAGAAGTTCTGTTCCTGATTCAAACTACAGCTGAGAAATAGCACTAGTATTTTGTGACATGCACTCCTGCATTCTGGAGGCCATCTCTAAGCAAGTAGAGGAAGGTTATCAGGAATAGTCAACATGGATTCACTAACGGGAAATTATGTCTGACCAACTTGATAGCCTTCTATGAT
>NW_010292298.1:12919-23510 GCF_000700745.2 Antrostomus carolinensis | reverse complement strand
TCCCCAACATTCTGTGATTCTGTGATGAGTTTAAAGTGCTTGATAATGGGCTTCCAAACTATTAAAAATCTTTGTTATTGACAGCAGAAACTCCTTCTGAAAATAGTTTGCTTGGTGGAACCTGAGTGTAAACCAGAATGGACTATTCAGCTTTCAGCTATACCAGTAAAAAGCCATATCAGCCCTGTGCAATGCCCAGATAGCAGAGGGCACAAGATTCTTCATTTCCTTCCACTCAGTGTTGTCTTTTATTGTTAGCAATGTTTCACAGTGTAAAGAATCCGTGTTACAACCCTATTTTTCACATTATTCTTGCCCCCCTCCAAGAAAACCAAGTCTTTTCCAGGCCTTTCAGTCCTTGGACTGTGTGACTTCACCAGCCTTTATCTCCCTCCTTTGAGCCACAGTTTTTCCGCGCTCATCTCTGTAATCTGACATTGTGATTTGTTCACTTGTGTGCTTGTTTTTCTGCTCAAAGAAGATTTGCTGAATCATTGGGGAGGAGGCAAGAGCTCTAGAGGCAGCTGGTGGCCAATGATAAAACCACGGCCACATCCAGTCTTCAGGGTTTGCAGATGACAGCCCTTCAGCTGAAGGCCTGAGTCACATTCCCTTCTGAGCAAAGATTGCTGGGCACTTTGGGATTGAGGAAGTGGGGCCCAGGAGGTGGTACCCCAGAAATATAAATTACTGATCCTGACAACCACAAGGTTTGTGTTGTATCTCCTGTAAAATTTATAATGATGCTGTGAGAACACTTACAAGCTAGGGGCTAAATCCTACTGGCTGTTGTATGTTGTGCCCACTTCAATGGGAACACATCGTTAAGAAAATAGGAATTTGGTTTGAAATAGGTCACAGTGTGCAACTGTGGCTGCTTCCAGACTTGCAGTAGCAAGGTATAGTCTGAGCAAAGATGTGCCAGGGCTCCAAGATGGTCATCTGCCTGTTTATTTGGTGGAAATGCACCAAATTCCACCAGTAAAACTTATGCAGCTGTTTATATCACAACAGATTTGAATTTTGCCTGCTGCCTAATAATCAAAATTAATGCTGTGAGCTAAAATGCCTTGGTTCACTTCTTAGGTCTTTCATTCACTCTCTGTATGACCTTGAGTTACTTTCTGTCTCCCTGGGTCTTGGTTTCCTTGCAGTAAATCAGGGATAAGGTATTTCCATCTTTGTGGAGCATTTTGAAATCTTTAGGCAGAATGTGCTATTTAAATGCAACGTATCATTAGTATTTCTGAGTCCTCCAAGGCCACTGTTGTGTCACTATGCAGCAGGCATGCAGACAAGGCTCTCTGACTTTCTAGCTAATTGTTTTCCAATTAAGAGGCAAAGCCTCAGCTGTCCCATGTGCAGTCACTCTGAAACCAAAGGCTCTCTCTTGCTCTGTCAGCTCTGCCATTAATGGAAGGCACTAGAAAATGAGTTTTGTGCATATTTTTATAAATATCTTCAGAACTCAGAAATAAAACCTTACCAATAGTACACAATACTTTTTCTAAGAACAGAGTTTTAACTTGGGATGTTATACTTCAAGGGGGGAAGGTAGAAAGTTGGTTAAGAAACAGACTGGAAGTCCAGGTGACTTGAGTTCCATTTTTAGTTGTCCTACTGAAGATCGGGTAAACATTTTTAAAGTGAAAAATACATATCAAGTGGGTAGATTACAATGCAGAGACATTGCTTTGATGCTTCATGCGTTTTCTGTGGGTTTTTTCCCAATGCTGGGTGCTGCTCCAGTGTAAGATTACTGTTCATATGCAGCAGTTCTATCTTGCTCTTATCTGTAGATCTCAAAGCATGTCTATGTTGTTGTCCTCACTTTGCAAATGAGGAAACCTGAAACAGAGATGGATAGCGACTGGCTCAGATCAGCTGACAAAGGCAAAGCCAGGAATAAATTCCTTGAATGAGTCTCATGTTTAGCATTCTCCACAATGTTATGACATCAGAAGCTGCAGATCAGAAGTGTTTTTCAAATCAGAAGTGTTTTCTGGACTGCAGTTTCAAGTGCTATCACACCTGGGTGTCCATTGAGCCTGCCTGATTTACAGTCAAGCTACTACAGGATCTATCTAAATAAGGAGCTGGGGCAGGGATGTCTGACTGACACATGGTTCACCATGTCCACACTCTCAGGATGGGGCCTGCTCAAGAACAAGAATGCCCCATCATCTCTGACTTCCCCTTCCCTAACTGAGGCAAGCGATAACTTCTATTTTATAAAGAGAAGAAACCAGCGGACTTGACCGCTGTTAAAAATCCCACCAAAGCTCCTAATATAGAAAGGCCTGGCATGTAAGATAAAAAAACCCTACCCCATTATTTCTCTTGAATAATTTTAAAGCAATGGGACTTTAACTCCTCATTCTTCATGAGGAAGCCTTGAACCTCAGAGTTGTGTTGACCAGCGCTGAATGTGGCTGCTGTATGTAGAATTTGCTTAGGAGCCCTTGATGCACAGAGGAATTAAACGGCTTAGAGGTTGCTCATGGCCTGGAGAACAGTAGATTATGAGTCGGAGCAGAAACAGCTGTGAGAAATTTGGCGTGAGAGTGGTGCAGAAACCACAGGGGTGTGACTCATCTCATGTAACTTTAGATGTCTATAGATACTAGGGCCCCTTTCTCTTCAGGGAGAGAAGAAGGTGCATTGAAGGCATGACTTCTGTCTTATTTTATATGTGTGTTTTAGTAGGAGTTAAATTGCTTCCTAGACATATTACTTGCCAGAAGGGAGCCTTTGAGTGATTAGCTCACATTGGAGATATCCTGGCTTACATCACTGCTGCAGAAGGTTTCCTGCCTCTTATCCCATGGAGAACTTGGGGCAGCACTTGCACCCAGGCAGCCAAGTATGAACGCATCTTCCCAGGCCAGGGTCAGGGCTTGCACTGGGACCAGCTCTCAGTAAAATCTCCTGATACAGGCAGGACCCAAGTCACCAGCTTGAACCTGGCCAAAGACCCAAAGGTGGGTGGGATGCAGGGTGACATCTGTCCATATGGTCTAAATGAGCATGGTTGGACAGACTGAAGAAACACGGTGTGTTGAAGCTGCTGATCTGATGCTGGTTCTATCCTGCGTGGCCCATCCTCAGCAAAGAAACCAAGCAGAGGATGTGCCATGAGGAGTCTGTCATTGCCCTCCCTGTCATGGCTGAGGTGTATGGACAGGGAGCTTGCACAGATCCTTATTCAAATATAGGAGTGTCTCTGCTATGATCTTCAGCTGTATTGATTTCATTATGGCTGCCCTGGGAGTAAGTGTGGAGGAGTATTTGCTGGTCCATACTCTTGCAGCTCAGATGGGAACAATCAGGATTTTCCTCTCCTAGTCACTTGGGAATTTTTGCTATTTTTCAGGAACAGTAAAGGGAAAACAAAGCAACCACCCGTACACCAAAAGTTAGTGACTGGCATTACTCTGAAATGCTAGATTCCCCTCCCAAACCTAGGGAAGGCAGCATGGGAAGAGCTGCTGCTCTGGGCACTGAACAGGAGCAGCTTGCTCCATAAGCATCTGAATTGTTTGCTGTAAATGTAACTCTCCCCAATGGGCAATGTTCCTAAGAAAACCTACCCCGTGCATTCCCTCAGGCCCTTATGTTCACATTTGCAACTCTCATGCTGCACTTACCAGGGTTATTTGCATGGATGGAGGCTCCCTGTTGATGCCTGGGTGGCAGAAATGAAGGGCTGACAAGCCTTTCCTGCCAATCTGTCTGTTGTTCAGATGAAGTGGTTGAAAAGTGCTCACTCTCCGGTTCCCGCTTTGGCTCAGGCACTCTGATAAGGCATGGGCTGTCCTATCTTGCCCTGGGAGCTGTTCCTCCTCCCTAACAGGCTCACTTCTCCAGCTGACAGTTAGCAGCCGGCAGTACTTGATAAACTTATCAGACCAAAGCTGAGCCCAGTGCATGCTCAGCTCCTCCCCAGCCTCAGATTTCCCCATTCCTCGGGACTCTTTGCTCTCTGCCTGCCTTGCTGTCTGATCCGGTGAACCCAGATCACCCTTGGACCAACCCGTCAAAACCAACCCAAGGACCAGATTGAAAAATGCTTGTATTGCAGCAACACCTTTAAAATGAGGGCATCAAATGGGATGTTCATAGGTTCCATATTCAACTCTCTCTCTCTCCCTGGAATATTATTCACCAGTGAAAATGATGCTTATGTCCGGTTTATCCTCTCTGTGTTTCTGGTCACCCTGTTTCTCTGTTCATTTGGCAGTTCAGTGTTTTTAATATAGGGATCTTGCTGTGCATGCTTGGAGGATTTCTTTCTAAGCCAGTTACAGAATTAGGTTGATTTGCTGAATTAAATTTCTATCAGTCATTATTAGTATCACAGTAGCACTTAGGCGTTCCAGCCAATATCAAGGCGCCATTGTGCAAAGTGCTGTACATAGAAGATAAGGAGAGGCAGTCCCATTCCTGACTATCTTAATGTTGAAATAAACAAGTGAAATGAAGAGGAGAGGGGGAATTACTATCCTTCTGTCACAGATGGGGTGAAGCTTTCTGTAAGCTTAATAGTGTGCTGAACAACTTCAGAAATCCAGCACTCATGACTTGCCTGAGGTCATCAGGAAATGTGTGGCAGATCTCAAGTCTCAGTTCAGGGTTGCAGCCTTAAGATCAGTGGGTCCATGGTGACTGTTAGTTGAAAGACAATGGGTTAGGAACTCTGCAGGGATCTGCATTTTCTTAGGTCTCATCCAGCACGGAGGCAACTGACTGATTTAACTATCACTGAATATTTTGGTGTTGCTGTTCTGGGTTGTCTTCTCTGTGTGCACATGTAATTCCAGGGCAAAAGTGGAAAAACATCTCTGCTTTTTGACCAGAATAAATAATAAAAAATAGCGTGTGGTGTACTTCTTAATTCTGTAGCAGCTTTGCAGGTCAGTCTCCTTCCTTGTTCCAGGTTAGGCCCTTACCAACAGGCAAGAATGTTCCTAAGGAAATGTGTATATGCAGCTATTTCTGGGAGATTGTCTAAAGCCTTCAGGTTTTCCTCTTGTGTGCCGTGCTGATGGGTTGGAACTAACCTGCTGGTGTGTCCCCATGATCTACAGCTGCATGGCCCTGGGAGAACAATCTGCTGCAAGGACAAGGGACTCTGCTCTTATCTTTTTTTTTTTTTAACTGAAAATGCTTTCTCATTAATTCTAGGGCGGGAAGCAAACGGACTCAGAAAATTTTTAATTAAAAAGGGCCTTTTTTCTTTTTTTTTTTTTTTTTTTTTTTTTTTTAACTGAAAATGCTTTCTCATTAATTCTAGGGCGGGAAGCAAACGGACTCAGAAAATTTTTAATTTTTTTTTTTTTTCTCCTCCAAGACAACCTGTACCAAACTGGAGCCTAATTTTTCCCTGTCTTTCCTCTCAGTTCCTTTTAGGCCTTCCCTAACCATTGCCAACACTATATGAAAACTTCAGGAGTTTGCCTTCTCTAGGATTCCACTCCATGGAGGTTAAAACAACCTGAAGATAAGCTCCAGGATAATGCTGTGCTAGCTGGGAACACACCTCTGCTTCCTGCAGGTGTCCTGTGTCTCTGTCCTCTTTAGGAAGAGAAAGATGCATCCCGTGTCCAAACTTAAATCCACCCTTGATCATAGTATTTCTGGGCTACTGCTCTCAGTGCCTGAAGAATGTCTAGAAGACAGAGGCACCTCTCTCCTTCTGACAGATGCCTGGGGTTATTGCTTTGCATGTCCCTCATTTGCTAAACAAACCAGCCCAAAGACCAGGATTTTATTTCCCTGGTAATAAAGGGAAGAAGCTGTGGAGAGGACTGGTGAAGTGCAGTACACAGGGTGGGATTGGAGAAAGGCAAAAACAATCGGCTCTTTCTTCAGCCACAAAGATTAGTTGAGATTTTGCTTTTTGTTATCTGTTTCCTTGATTGACTGACCAGAATATTTTTGATACAAGGGAAGATGGTGGGAAAGGGGTTGTTTTCAAAGTGATCAGAACTGAGGAGGATTTGCATGTTTGGAGAGCAAGGCCAGGTGTTTTTGGAGCTGGTGACAGCCACAGCCAGATCCTGACAGGTGCTGAGCATCCTTGGGTACCTGTTGTGTGGATTCAGTAGCTCCAAGGATCAGAGAAGCCCTTTGCCCGCTCTGTGCAGCAGGCCTGCCTGTGGCTGGTGCTGTGTTCGGAGTGGAAGGTTCTTCCTCAGCCTGGTGTGCTGGGGTTTGGGTAATGCCAGATCTGCTTCCTTCCTTGGTCCTTCACCTGCATTTCCATAGCTTCAGGGGGTGCAGATGAAAGCCTGGGGAACCATGCAGAGTGCTGCTGTTTGCTCCAGAGCAGAACCAAGCTAGATCACTCCATCCTCTTCCTCAGGAGATGGCTTTCCCTGATCAGGGATTGCAGTGAGAAGGGGCTGTGGGGCTCTGCCTTGTTTTTTCCTTTGGGCTGCTGGCATCCCCAGTCCTAAAGGAAGGACAGGGCTTAGGGAAGCATGACTGAGTGGTCTGAAATTGGCATCTTCTTACCCAAGAATAAGAAACTCTAGTGCCATAGTGGAAAACTCTGCAAGTTAATTCCTTCTCCTCCTCCTCCCTTCTTAGATCACCTTCTGACTCTGGCCATACTGTCTTGCTGGTGCCTTTGCCAGCTGGCCTCCATCCACAGACTGTGTTTCTGGAGATACGCTGGGAGTGGGTCAGCGTGGGTCAGCTTTGGCCACAGACATGTTTTTCTGAGCATGGCTCTGCAGCAGCACACTGCCTAAGGCCATTCCAGTGTGTTTCTCTACTTGCTGCCCATCCATCTAAAGCAGTCCTTGCATCTCCTGGGGATGTGCTCACCAGGTTCCTCACAAATATAAGCGTAAGGCTGACACTGTCTCCTCCAGTGTAACTGCTCTTCAGTAATCTCTGGGCTCAGTAACCACAATCATGGTGAAAGCAGCTGCCTGCCCTAGTGTCCTGGGCAAATAAAAGACAGAACTGGGGTGATCTGTGCTTTGTTAGGAGGGAGAAGCAGACTGGAGAAGCACAGCCTTAGGACAGAAGATGCCAGCTGCCTGTTGAAGGTTATACCTCCTCTGTAGCATGGAAATCAAAGATAGGAATGGAAATCTAATGGATACAGTAGCCCTTGTTCAACAGGCTCAGAAGAACCAGCTGTCTGATTTGTTTTTATGATTGGTTTTACAGGCAGTCTTACCACAGAGCTGCTCAGTGTGTGCCAGCGCTTCCCTCCAGAATGGCCAAAACTGGGGAGCTTCAGATGAGTCACACACATCTGCTGTCCCCAGGACATGGTCTGTGTTGGTGTGCTTGTGTGTTCTGGGGCTGGAGGTATTTGCTTCGGATCCTGACATGCTCTTTAAATATTTCTGTTTGCAGATTTGTGGAGGACAGGGGGAATAACAAACATGGTGTGCGTTTTTGGCAGCAGCTTTAACAAGCAGAAATTAATTTACCCTGAGTATGGCTTGTACATGTGTGAGAGTGTTCATTCACACACATGTGTGTGCCTGGTGTTGCAGTCAGGACCTGGGGACCAGTTCCCCAAGCCCGGTTCTGTCACAGGTTGTACAGCTCCCCTGGAGTCCCTGCCCTGACCAGGTTCTGGTATGACCCAGGGAAGGACATCAGGGTTTTAACGGGGACTTTAATGACACCCTCTGCTGAGCACACAATCTGTGTCATCTGATGTGGCTGCAGCTGCCCAGCTGGAGACCTGACTTGCTGTCTGTGTGGGGCTCTGCACCAATCTGCCTCTGAAGATGAATGTCCCCTGATCTCAGGCTTTGAATGCTGTTCACGGCTGTTCTGTAGCCAGCCAATAGGTCCCTGCTCCCTGAATTTGTCGTCTTTCGTGTCTAGGTTTGGGAGCCATGTTCTGCATGTGAATTTCTTTCTTTATTTCCACTTGAACCATATGGGGCTTTTTTTTTTCCCTTCTTTTTTCCCCTCCATCCCCACTGTCAGCATCTCCAGAGCCAAGTATGAGCCTTTCTTGAAACTGATGTTTTCAACATGAAATACACTCTGTTAGCCCAGTTACCAAGAGGGAACAGATTTATCAGATAAATCCCAGCAGGTCTATAAGTGTTGTCACTGTCTGGAACAATGCAATAAAAATATACATTAGAATAAGTATAAATACGTATTTACAGTGTACAAGTAAAGCCAGGAGTATAGACTCTGTTTTGAGTTTCTAGAATGCATATTAATGACTAACAGCTTAGGCACAGCATAAAACAGGAGCAAATATATTTTAGGTCTTAGTCAGGAGAATGCCTTTGGATTCACAGAGGTGTAACTGAGGGCAGGACAGACCTCTTTTGTCCTGGCAATAAATGAATTTTCCACTGGGACTGTTTCTTCTTTGTCCATGATGGCAGCCTTCCTCCATAAGCATTTGGAGTGACATGGCTAGTGCCACAGCCTGTTCTCCAGGCTACTTCCCACCAGTGTCATTGTCCAAGGCCATGTGTTCAGGGATGTAGTTATGGAGTGAACTGTGTGCTGCTACAATGCCCTGCTTAACTGAAAACACTTGTCTTTTTAATGCTATAATAATACTTTGTCCTTCCTGTTAAGAACTCAAGGGACTCTACAAACCTGAGTGAATGACTCCACATCACCAGGAGGGGTGGAGAGATAAAAACCTAGTGCAGTGACTTGCCAAAGGTTATATAGTGAGAAGGTAGCAGAGCCTGGAGGCAAACTGGCTCTTGTTACAGTGCTTTGCTTCAGCCCCTAGACCTGGAAGAAGGAGGAAATACCACTGCTCTGTTTGTTTAATGTTTGTAAGGTACTTGCATGCTATGCCAGTGTCTATGGGCTTGGTCACTTCCTCCTTTAAGAGAGTGGCTGGAAAGCAGATCTCTGGTCCTTGACGCTGATATCCAAGAGCCATTCCTGACCATGCAGTGACACAGGATTGCCCAGGACAGTGCAAAGCCGGTATGTCCAGCATGCAGTGAAATGTTGTGGGACATACCAGCCTGGATTCCAAGAGCAGCCAGTCTCTCTTGCATGTTACTGAGGCATGGGGCTTATTATGTTATGCCTAGTGCTGTGGCATGGCTCTTCCTGGAGCTCCCTTGGTTGCCACTAACCCAGGGATCTTTGCAGCATGATATGTATGAGGAACACATTTAGAGACCCCTGTTATCAGCTAGGGATAGGAGCTGATTTTTCAGTATTTCCCTCCCACTCCAAGCTAAAAATATAACACAGTTAACTTGTCATTTGATCACAGTAAATGCTCTGCTGAAAGAAAATTACTTTAGGTGTCTGTTGCCAGAATTTATGACCTGGGCAAGTCTCTGCAGAAGCCCTGTCCAGGGCTTCTGAACACAGCTCATTGAATGTGATCTATTTGCATGTTCTGGTCTTATCTTCCTAACCATCAAAGCAGAACATGGTTACAGCACTAGCTTGGCACAGATTGTTGCTGCCACTAGTCCAGGAGTTCCCACCTCACTGCTGGTCAGTCTGATGAACCAAACTCTGCATGTGGTGTAAATCCAGAGTAATGGTGACCTTGGAGGAATTCCTCTGGATTTGCACTTGAGCAGGTGATGTTGGATCTGGGCTGGTACCTGTTGTAACTGAAAAGTAAGAGCTCCTGAAGATTTCTTTGTCACCTACTGGGATGTGCAAGGTCCAATGACATGACTTTGCCAGTCCCCAGGGGAGCACCCAATGCTATATGAGCTTTACGAGGTGAGCAGCCCATGCTAGATGGAGATGCTGGGGAGAATCTTCTTCCCTGGAGCATGCATTGGTAGTTGGAGCTCCAGCAAAGACCTGGATCCATTCCTCACTTGAGACTGTGTTGGGTCTCTCGGTGCCTCCGTAGATCCACCTTGCGCTGGAAACCCTTGGCACAGAGCTCACAGCTGAAGGGCTTGAAGCCGGTGTGTTTGCGGCTGTGAGTGATGAGGTTGGAGCTCTGGCTGAAGGCTTTGCCACATACTTGGCATTTGTGAGGTTTCTCCCCTGCAGGGCAGAGAAAAGGGTAAGAAACCTTTGACAGATGAGAGAAGGGAGGTAGAAATGCCTTTTAGCAGACTCAGACCTGACTAGCTATGCTTGGGCATGAGAGTGCTGCCAGCCCAGCTGTCCTGCTAATGCATCTGCACTCTGATCCAGCACCAGAGGGTGAGAAGAACCAGAGGCAGTCCTCTCCACCTGTGTGACCCATGCCCTGCCTGCATCCAGGGCTGGGTACAACCATCACATGCACCAAAAGCTGGTCAATAACCACCTCCTTGTCACACAGGAGGACATGCATCTCAGTGATGCTTAGACCTTCTGCTGTCTTACTACACAGGGAATGAGTTTCCAGTGCCTCTGGACACTTATCCCTGGTCCAGTATCTGTGTGTCTGGGGACTATGTTTATCAACATGATGAACTTCAGTTTGCATTTGCCTATTGAAAATATTTTGTTTCTTACCAGTGTGGATGTAAGTGTGTTTCTTCATATCTGACTTCTGGTGGAAGCGCTTGCCACAGTATTGACAGGGATAGGGCCGTGTGTCTGAATGGATCAGTAGATGTGTGGAGAGGGTGGAGGAACGTTTGAATGTCTTCCCACACATCTT
>NW_010292298.1:0-12896 GCF_000700745.2 Antrostomus carolinensis | reverse complement strand
AGAAAATCATGGGATGTCTGTGGCTGCAAGACATATGACAGAGCTTGAAGAGTGTTAAGAGTGTTGAGAATAGTAGATTTGATAAGCAAATCTCCTCAGCTCATGGACTGTTATGCAACAAATAGTACAAAGAGAATGTGGAGAAGGTTACTTATGGAAATGGATTACATCTTGTGATCCAAACTCCTGCACGCTTTAGGAGGAGGTGAGGCACAGAAGAACCAGCAGCGAGTCTTCCCTTCCCATCCAAGGAATTTTGAAGGGCAGTCTGAGATTTGTGAGACTAAGATATATGTTCTAGGCTCTTCAGAGCTCCTGGCATTGGCATTGGGTGCCACAGGAAAGCAATCACACTTGTAACCTAGGAAATGCCACTTCCTTCATAACAAAGTAAACAACAGCTAAGGTCTGAACACTTGGTTCTCTGGAAACATGCTACCCACCTGGGAGTGAATATTGGTGTGCTGCTCCAGGCTTACAGCGTGTCCAAAGGTTTTGCCACATACTTCACAAGCAAAGGGACGGGTCCCACTATGAGACCTTCGGACATGGACCTCCAGTCCATGGGGAGTGGAGAATACCTGCAAAACAAAATGCTAGTGACCTTTTTGAGGGAAGGCAGCTGTGTCTCCATCTCTGTTTTCAGTTCCTTCTCTTTATTTGATTCTTCCCTCTTGCGGGCCACATGAACTGTATCATTCCTAGCGCCCATGTCCCTTAGTCAGGAGAATAAGTAGGCACCTGTTTTAAGTCACATGCATTGCACTTTGGTGTAACGCAGTGAAACACTGATGTATGCACTGAAAATCTCTCCAGGCTCTCCCCACCCCTAAGGCTCTTCTGTGACACACCTTGTTGCACTTCATGCAGTGGTAGGTCTCCATTTCTGAGGAGTAATGCATGCTGTAATCTAGAGGGGGTTCGGCACTTGGCATGAGGTGGCTTCCGTACAGGCTAACTGGATGCTCCAGGAGGGCTGACTGCATGGTGGAAGACATCTGTCGGTAGCTGTATGGCAAATGGAAAGCATCCCAAGAAAAGCCGGTTTTGTAGAAGGTAGGGGTGCTTGTCGTGTTAGTGCAGCCTTTGATCTGTGGACCTGAGATGGCCATCTCTGAGTTTGCAAAGGAGAAGGAAAAATGAGTGTTATGCCATTGCCTGCAGATGGGCACCAGTAAAAAAGCTCCTCAGGTACCATTCCCCCATTTAATGTCCTGGCTGACCTTGGGAGTTGCAGTTGGTAGCTCCTCCATATTTAATTCAAATTCTGATTACCATACAAAGTTCCTATTATGACTTTGATTTCAATCTGTGGAAATTTTAGGGGACAGGGGATGCTAAGGGAATATTAACAGTCCTACTAGCCCTGCTTCATATGATGTTTGAACAATTATCATGAGACCACCCACCTTGACCCATAGAGCATAGAATTGTATTAGTCCTTGAGTTTTGGAGGCTCACTCATTGGGAATCATAGCATCATCCTTCAGGGAGATGCTGATCTAGACCAGAATTGTAAAGGGAAATATAGAATGCTCTTGAGAAGCTCTGTCTTGGACAAGTTTGACCATTGATGTCAAAATAAGAGCTGCCATTTACTGAAAATCTGGACCAATCATAGTGGCTCCATAAGCCAGCCCAGCCCTGACCTTTTACAATTGTGGTCTTGGGTAACAGACCTTGAGCTGAAGGGCCTGGCAGCATCCTGCTCAGGTACTGGACAGGGACACTTTCTTCTTTTAGTTCAGATAGGTCCTTTTCTTGTTTTGGAATCACACATTCTAGGTCCTGTTTCTTGATGTCCTCTGATGTCTTACCTCCTATGGCTGTAATCACACGGTAGAGTCACAGTTAGTTTATCCTAGCTGTTAGGAGAAGAGTCTGTTGAGGTGGATTTTGTACTGAAGTATGAACCCATGCTTGGATACATGAGCCCATACTCAATTCCCTGAATAAATGCAGAGTGGTGCAATCAGCACAGCAATCAAGGTCTGTCCATTGCTGAAAAGAGGGAAATTCCAAGCAGGATGAGATAGGCAAGGTAGAGGGGGGCAGGAAGAAATGATAGGACACTTGGCTCCCTATATAGTTAGAGAAAATTAACCCTAGAAGGCCACATGTCTGTAAGAATAATTTCCCTATTTAAAACTACTTTAATTTGTGTGAGTAACTAACAATCGCTAACTTATTAACCTCCCTGCCCCTCTCATAAGAGAGTTCGGTGTTGTTAACCTGAATTTATGGGCACTCAAGTAGGGAAGCAGAGAGGGGAGGTAACTGTTTATGCATTTGCAAAGGTGACTACAGAACCTCATCTCCTGCCCACACTCACATTTCTCCATGCTTGTCCCAGCCCTTAAAGAGACCAACCAGCACTTGTTAGAAGTAGACTTTATAGTAAGAGTCTAAAATGGACAGAGGTTCAATACATGTGCCTCCTTACTGCTGAAGATGGAACTGGGCTGCTGAAGGACAGTATTCATCTGTCATCCACAACCTCTTGTGCACCAGAGAGACAAAGCGTGGTGGCAGGAATTGAAATTAAAATGTCACCTTTATTTTTTTTATCAAACTTATCATAGGGCTGGACTAATTTGATAGCCAGGGCTAGAACAAAGAGTAAGTTGATCCAAATTTGAATAAAGAAAATTTGAATAGTTCCTCAAGAAGATAATTGCCCCAGCCCTGCTACTGCATGGATGGTTGTGGGAGAGCATGAACAGGAGCAGAGGGAGGACAGCAGGCATAGGCAGAAGCAATGTTGGTTGGTGTTAATGTAGCATATAGCAGCTGTCCCTTCACCTATGAGTGCATAGGACTCCTTTCGTAGTGAGTGTTAGGATGTCACTAGTATCTTCTTGCTCTAGCTGTAGCCTTCCTTGCAAATCATTGGAAGGAGGTGGTAACACACTGAGGTAGAGAAGATGTAGGTCCAGAGAGAATGTGGACAGTGAACATAGCAAGCTGGAGATCGAGGTGGCAGAGTTGTGAGTTTGTAGAAGATTGACAACCAAGTTCAAGCTCTTTTCCCAGCTGTTAGTTGCCTGAAATTGGCCATCTTTCCCAAACTTGACCAGCTCTACACAGCAATCTTGTATCTCAAATCTTCCCAGCAACCCAGCAGAAAACAAAGGAAGGACCTAAATTTGGCTTCAGTGGGACAGTGTGGATTTGGCATAGAGAAAGAGGGCACACAGTAGAGGATCAGTTTGTCCTTAGACTGACACCTCTGTGTGGAAGCCCTTAGTTATTCTTTAGCTCAGTCATCCTACTCCCTTTGCTTGCCTACTCAATTATTGATTTGCCTTGGTGTATTCTTACAAGCTCAGTGGATGGACTGACTCACCAGTGAAAGGAGAGGTTATTGGATTCCACGTGAGTATAGGCAGGTCATCTTCCACAAAGCGGTGTTGATGGTAGGTATGAGCCTTTTTGCTCTTCACCAAAAAGGAACGTGGCATTTTCCATTCACTGCCTGGGCAGAAACAGAGAAAAATGGCAAGTAAACCTCTGTGGTTTGAGGGTAATTTCTCATTTGTTCCCCCAGCATATCAGCTCTGTATGCAGCGGTGATGAGAATTAAAACTCTTCTACTAGGGAGACAGCGAGTTCATCTCAAAGGTTTCTCCATCCAACTAAGAGCAGGGAGTGGTTGTGTGGGTTTAGGCGCATGATGGATCTCAACTCTGTGAGAGAAGACACAGCGGGGACCGTAGGTTGGAGATCACCCCTTTGAGAAAGGGGCTGTTTTAGTGTTTTTACCCTACCTAGAAGAGCACAATCCCAAGCCATGGCATGGGCTCCTCTGTGAAGTTGCTACACAAATAATAATTATAGAAACAACATCAATAATAGCAGAGATGCAGTGGAAAATCCCCACAGCCGTAATGTGTGGTGGGTTTCCTTCTTGTTGGCTGTAGCTTGAGTATTTTGTATTCTGGCTGACAAACAACAGTCAAGCAGAGGCAGAGCAGAAGTGCTGGGTGAGAGAGGTTACCTTCTGGATCTGACTCAAATTTCACAGACCGTTGAAATGCTGGGTTAGGAATAAACATAAAATGCTGAAATTTAATCATACAAAATTCTCTTGCAATGCATCTGTTATCTTTATTACCCAGAACCCAGCCCGCCCTGTGCCCGCTCCCCATGGCTAGTAACCATTCTCATGTAGGCAGTGTGACAACAGGCTCTATGCTGTGCATGGCAATATCAGCTGGGGCCTTATTTGCATATGTATTTGCATTTTCCCTTGTAATTGTTCAGGATAGTAGCACTAAAAGCAAATCTAGCTATATTTCATATGAAAAGTCAGCAGTAAGTCCTGTCTCTCTGTTGATGGGAAGGTGCATTATTAAGTTTTGGATTTTCCTGAGAGCAGTTGAAGTATAGACTTTTTTGTTTGTTTGTTTGTTTTTAACTAAAAAGAACAAAGTTTGCTCCTGTTAAATAGGAGTGACCTGAAACCTTTATGTAAGTCAGAACAGAGCGGTGTAGGCTCCTGGAATCCCAAACAGCCTGGGATGGAAAAGGTCTGCTCCTAGGGTTCAGAAGTGCCCACACTACCCCTACCACGCTAATATAATTATATAGCCCAGTGGTGGTTTTTTAAAGGTCTGAGGGCCAGATTTCAAGTGATGCCTACAGCTGCAGGTACGTGTACCATGGAATTCACATACCTACAGCTGCAGGTACGTGTACCGTGGAATTCACACAGCGAGATCTGCTGTGGACAGTGGATTGCCAAGCCCACTGTTGTCAGTGAGAGTCAGGTGTTCCCCAGCCCACTGCCTGTAGAAATGCAGTTATAGTTGTCTTTTTAAATCTAGTCCAGGATTCCCACTGTTTCTTCTGTGACTTCAGGGATAACTCTTGGTGTCTAGCCATTTTTTCTTCTGAAATGACTCACCTGTTTTTCCTCATCTTTTTCCAAGAAATTTGCATGTAACTTGAGATGAATAAGAGAAAACAGAGGCCAAGAGTAGATTTGTTAATTTAATTTTAGAATGAGGACAAAACAGTACTGAGAATGAACTGTAAGTATGCCCTTGAGGGAAGGCACGCTGAAGTACATAGCTGTATTTACTCTAACTCTCTAATGAGGTTCCTTCTAAGTATCATGACGTGTATCTCTGTCTGGTGAAAGGCTGCAGGCACAGAAATACCTCCAGCTCTGTACAAACACATGCGTGTTCTGCCATGGGTATAACCCTTTTAGCAGTGTGCTCTGCTTAGCCCATGCACCCTGCATCCTAGCAGAGCTCAGAGGGTCTTGCTGCTCTTGGTCAGTCCCAGATGGGGTGGCTGTGCATGGAGCTGCACTCTCCAATATAGGTGTGCCCCAAGTCAAAGTCCTGCCACAAGCCCTTTATACATGAAATTTCCACTCATGTCAAAGGGATTTTCCCATGTGGTAGGGCAGGATTGTGCCCACAATGAAGGGTATTCATACCAGCAAGCTTTAGACATCTGATTTCTCTGCCTGAATTAACCAGCTAATTTCCCTGGGCTCCCCACACAGTGGAGGAAGAGGCTTTGGCAGTGGGCAACTGAATATAGGCTGAAAGCCTGTACCTACCTAGCAGCGCCTGCTGGAAGAGTCACCCTCCCTGCACACCGGCTAGAGGACCCCAAGGCATTATCCAGACAGCTTAGCCAGCTAAATTAGAGGATTGGAAATGGGTGGCATAAGCAGTCTTGCAGTGTTTTATGGTAGTACCCATATGCTAAGTACAGGAAGGCACCAAGTACAGCCCCTCTTTTCTGGCAGCAGTTGAAAAGTAGCTGCACATGAATCAATGGGATTTTTCTGGATGTATTTGCCCCAGCATATGTAAAAGTCAAATTTGGTCGAGTATCTTGACTGTTGATAAGGGCCTCTACTGAGCACAACGATCTTGAATGCACTACTGAACGTTACAAAAGGAAGCTGTCTTCCCCCACTCCATTTTAGAGAAAAAACAGGAACTGGGAGCCCAAAGCATAGTTAATTAACAACTGCATTAGACTGTCTTTGTGATTCACACAAATGGGTTAGAGGAAAGCTAGAAGCACAGATTGTGAGAGGAAAAAATACTCTCTCTCCTTGAAACTCAAGATTATCAGCAGCAAGTGATCAGCTACTACTGAAGACTAACTATATTTTATAGGGAGAGTACTGCTATGGACAGCAGACTCTGCTACGTCTTAAAGTCATTGAAGCTTCCAAGATAATTTAGCTCCAACCTTTTGCTAAAAATTAAACTTGATTTTTATGGAGTCTGCCTCCATAGCAGCGGTTTCTACCCTGACTGGCAAGTGCAAAAGGGTGTTCATTGTTTGGGCAGCATGCTTACCCAAAATGCAAGTGTCATGGCATTTTTTTATTATTATTCAATACAGAAAATAAAATCAGTAGGTGGCTAGAATTGATATTCTTGTTTGTTTGCCAGGTAGCTGTACAATAATGTTGTGGTAATCTGCCCTGAGGAAAAGACAGCCAAAAGGACCCACGGGGAAAAAACCTACTTCACTATTTTGGGTACTTAACTTGAAGCACCTTAGAAGGGCTTCTTTTACCAGTTATAAATTCCCCACTCAGATCTGAAAGCTGGCTCGGCATTTGTGAGTTTCTCTCCTATGTTCGAACTCAAAGTTCCTTCATCCTCACTGATGCTCTCTGGTGATTTTGCAGAGTATCACATGTAAAACTGTAATGTAATGCTGAAACACTGGAGGCTGTGCAAGAACCAAATTAAAAAGTTTTTGTTTGGTTGGGTTTTTTTAGGGGGTAGTTTCTGACTTCAGGATCCTAATTTCACTTGATCCTATGTTCCTCGTGAAGCCAAATACCTAAAACTAAATAATGGGGCCCTTTGATATAGTTTAGAAGAAATTGATCTTCTCACTGAATTACATTATGGAGCTGTTCTCTCTGGGTCCTTCAGTGAGACAATTCATACCATGAAATACTGTATTTGGAAACAGGTGTTTGCAGGATTGTGCCACGCTGCATCAGGAACCCGATTTGCAGTGTAGGTTCTATTCCAAAGCTGGCTTTCATTTTCCTCTAAGTTAAAGTAATCCTCTTTTCAAATCTACAAAGTTAATTGTAGATATGAAACCCTTTTTCCACACTACACTTACTGGAAATATTTAATTTTAACTTAAAATTGATAGATATTTTCATATAAGTTGATGAGTGCACAAAGTTTCAGGCTAAAAGAGGCTTATTTCCTTCCTATTGCTTAATTTACATTTAAATCATAATATTGCTTTTTTTTCTCTTCTTTCTGGCAAAGGTGAAGCTTTCAAAAATAAAGAATAGTTTGTTTTTTGGAAGACTACATTTTTGAAGAAAAAACTACAAAACAGAACATGACCTGTGTCTTGAAATATTTAAAAGCCTAAATAAAATAAGAGGTTTTATGGACTTCTGACTCTTTAAATATAAAGTAATATTAAAAAAGAATTTAAGTTCTTCACAACAAAATTAATCATGTCTTCACTACTTCACCCTTGCAAAATCGAATGTACTTGGGGCAAGTAATTTTAATGCTGCTTTTTTTAGTGGAAAAATGAGCAGAACACTTCTAATTCCTATTGTAAGACTGGGCAAATGGACACAGGCAGGGCTGGCAAATTACAGTGAAAACTTTGTCCAAGAAGTGGAATGGAAATGCTTATATACTTGTAGTATCTAGATAAAATGTTTAGGATATAATTGCAGCATTTGTTCTTCAGAAACCTCATTTAGCTCCCAGTGATGTTGGGAATGCCACTGGCTTTAGCAAACTTTGCCTTAGGCTTCCATGGATAAGTAGACTTAAATACTGCAGTCTAACCAATTCTATCCCCCTTAACGTATAGATGCACTTACTGTGTGAACTTGCAAATAATTTGTTTTCTTGCTTAACGTATTGAATCAATCTGGTGGTATACGAGGAGCATCTATAAATAGCTAATTCCATATGCTAAAAATTGTTACACTAATCAGCATGTATGTAGAAAGGATGGGATAATAATAATAATAATAATAATAATAATAATAATAATAATATAATAATAATAATAATAAAAGATAGATTTGAAGCAAAATTCCTGAACAGGAGAGATTAAGTTCTCATCTAGCAAAACTGGCATAGATAGATTGATGGCAGCAGAGGTGTGTGCTGTTTTCTGAATTTAAAGGTCTGTAAAAGAGCAATTCGAAGGAAAAATATAGTATGCCCTCTCCTCAATGCTTAAGTACAAAAGTCTACATCTGGAAACGGTTCCTTCTGCATGGAGCTTGCTGGGACACAGGTATCTGAGACCACTGTCACATCTTTTATATTTTGTTATATTATCACTTTCATATGTCCATGTGTGAGAGCGAAGCAAGTATACGGTATATAATTTTAAAAGGTTTGACTCATTTAAGTGAACAATTATCATAAAGGGATCTTCAGGACAAGTGACCTACACAGTGGAATATGCTACATATTTGCAAACAAGCAATGAATAAGAAAAAGCTTATAGAATCATCTGAGAGAAATGAGGAAAAACAATTAAATTAAAAGTATTTAAAAGAATAAATAAATCACCTGTTTGGGGGACTTTGCTTTACTGGATTCGCCTTGAAATCTCCCCAGACAAGCGAGATGTCGTCTTCTCTCTGGACTCCTCTTCTACTTTTTCACTTAGTCGCAGTCTGCTGAAATAGATACTTCTCCTTTTTTCTCTCTCTGTTTTTTTTTTTTTCCCCCCTGTTCCCCTCCCTGATTTTTCAATCAGATTATTTGTGTCAAAATCTGGCGGTGAAGAAACAGCCAATAGAGAAGCAGAGCCCAGAAACTATTTGCTTATCAAAACTTTCCAGGACTTTGAAAACTTGAAGAGAATTCACGATGCCCAGCTCAACCCTAGGGGCAGCACCCTGCACTTTCTGGGGCAGCTTTGCCTTCTCTGTCAAGGGAGGAATATTCCTCTGTCATTGACAAAGAGCATGACACAGTGAAATAATGTACCAAGCAGCCATTTGTTATTTTGTCTTTTTTTCTTTCAAAAAAAAGAAAAAGGAAAAAAAATAATAGCTCTTAAGAAACCTGTATTTTTACACACATTCATCCATGCATCATATCTTTCACAAACAGACACACCATCTGTCTCGCATACACACACTCACATACTTCAGTCTCATAAACAAAACCATCTAGCACATATGCATAAAATTATTTTATTCCAGAATGGATCTTTTTATCTCTCCAATTTCCAAGCAAAAAGGAATAAATACTTGCACAGTAATAACTGAAAAAGATGTGTGTTAATCAGCTTTCATTTTCCTAGGCATATGTGTGTGCAATCCATACATATTTTAGGCATTGCTCTATCTATATACAGCTGTATATAGGATATAAATATAGATTTAAGAAAGCTCATTAAGCAAGCTCATTAACCAGCATCTTTGCCAAAAGCTCTTCAACAGCAATAATAAAAATTTGCACTTCTATCACTTGCTTTCAAAAAAGGTTTGAAAATGGGTTTGCAAATGTGAAATAATTGAGTTCTAAACCCCCCTGTAAGGGCAGGGTGGAAGGAGTGAGAATGAAGCAGAGGCAGAGTGATTTTTCTCAGATCACCTGGTTGTTTTCTTGCAGAGGTGAGAACAGGAGCTGGAGAACAGTGATTTTCTTTTGTGAATCCCTGGACTTGACTCTTATTTGAGGATAAACAAGGAGAGCTTGATCTCCCCAATGCTTGAGGGGGGTGGGGAGTAATTCCTTTATTTTACCTATTGTCTGATTTTTACAATATTCCTGATTGTGCAAGCGCACAGTGGCATGAGGTGTATGTGCCCTCGGTTATCCCCTCACTCCGAGAAGTTCATAATTTAACAAGTATATGAGCATACACACAAGCCAAGTACTGGGATATCATCATCAGCCTTTATATCATGGAGTTTTTCTGCTCTCTTGGAGCTTTCAAACACATTTTGCTATTTTCTACAGTCAGTTGCATTAAACCAGAATTCAGTTTGGTCCCTTTTCCTCCTGTGGCTCAGGGTGGTGAAAGCACCAGGAAACAACCACCTTTTTTTATGCCCTGCAACAGCATTGGCGGGAGGTTGGAGTTTCCCTGACGGACCAGACGTGGTCCAGTGATCCATCGTGGAGATATTCTGCATCCTACCATGGCAGGCGGTGGTGCCAGGCGTACTGGCCCCAGCATTCTCTGCCGGGACAGCTACAAGTCACAGCTCTTGTCATTGTGCCCTGTCATTGCCCCATGGCACCGGACAGGCTGTGCAATGGGGTTTGATGCAACTCAGAGATAGGAGTGTAGATTTCACCGACATTGAGAAAGATTCAGATTTTGATCTCAACCCATCTGTCATTTACTGAACATAATTAATACTTGTTGTTTATAGAAGCAAACAATCCCTCTCCCTCCTCCCCTCCTTATTTATCTATCTGGGTTTTGCATGAAAGAAACGTTCCCAAGGCATTGTGCTAGCAAGCTGATTTGCATCCTCTTAAACACAGGCATTTGAAGGATTACATTTCCCACTACAAAAACAAGCATTATAACAGAAAACCAAAATGTACGCTGCAGCTTCAGGGTTTCATATGAAGACAGTTACAGGAATTAAACAAAACAGGAAAATGACAAGCTGCTGAAAGGACTGAGATGTTATTTTTATGAAACATTGGAGCTGGCTTCTGCCAGCACCCCTGAGCGCAGGCTTCCCGTTGACATAAAGTACAAATGGCTGCAGAACGTGACTCTTAAACTAGAGACAGTAAAAGCAAGTCAAAAAAAACCTACACAAAACTAATTGTGCAAAAAAATCTAAAGCACACTCAGTAAAACCGCACCAGCTAGCTGATTTGAGAGGTGTTCCAAAGAACATTGGACACAGTCCCTTGGAGAAGGAGGATGACTACATCTCCTGGTGTCAGTAACTTGTGCATAGAGCAGCTGCAAATAAAACATCTGTATCAGCTGTTCTGCTTCCCCAAGTAGCCATCCTCTTGCAAAGCACAGATATAATTGCATACAAACTGATCCCTGTGATGATGGGCACAGATACTCTCTTTTCTGACCATCACTATTATCACCACACTAGAATGCCTGAAGAGAGACAGGGATGCTACTGTGTCTGGTTCAGCTCTCACGTGCCCCTTCTCCCTTTATTTTATTTCAGGACTTTCTATGGAGCAAATAGTTGCAGGATGGGAGTGCAGTCAGCTATCACCTTGGCTTGTTGTGTTTTTAAGTCTTCCCTAGATTTCTGATTTCTGGTTATTGCTCCTGTTAAACTTGTCACCTCTCCTCTCCATTGAGATCACCAGCAAAAAGGTGATTTATACAAGCTGACAAAAAAAAAACCAAACCAAAAAAAAACCAAAGAGTGCTGGAGCTGTTTTGGGCTAGAAGGACCTTTGAGCTGACCCCGTGTGGTCATTCTATTTTATGTTCTTCCTGTTGATATAATTTTCCCTGTTCTCTCTTCTTGTTTCAGGGCCAGCAAAAACGGAGAGCCTCAGAGGGCTTATCTGGGCTCACATGGGCTTGTGCCAGCCCTGACCCACACGGGCCATGGTGGATGCACAGCGAGTTCTGCCTGCACCTGAGGACAGTTTAATTTTGTGTATTGCTGTGAGTTCTTACCACGGCATATGCTCCAGTGCATCCTAAGTAAATGGGTTATTAAATGTATCACTCAGTAATAATAAACAGGTTAATTATAACACATCACGTCCATGCTAATGCAGATATCTTCCCTTTCAAATCTAGCAGCAAACCCCTCCTGTAGCAGCCATGTTTTCTTTGTTAATTTGAATGTTACAGTAATTAAATCACAGTAAAATAACACGACTAATTTCTTCCAGCTCTTTTCTGAAGCTCATCCTAATTTCCACTCTTTTCTGTGGCAGATTAAATAAACATGTCTTCTGCACAGCAGGAAAAAAATACCATCGCTCAGTCCAGACTGCAATAAATATTAATTGCCATGCACGAGGCAGGACTAGATTAAAAACATGCTGGCTCCAAGCAATGCTACCTCATCCAGAAGCAGGATGACCCACTGCAGGTGCAGCGTGAAGGAACTATCTCAGTCCACGGGGATGAGAGCTGTGAAACACCATGACTAACACCACAGAAGTTAAAAATCAACCAGTACTTCTCAGATGGGGTTCTCATCTGCTTTTATTTTCTTATACCTATTTTCTACCCTGTAAATCAAATGTCTGTGATTCCTACTGGCATCTGAGGACAATTCAATATGGATTAAAGAGTCAGATAAGCAGCTTGCCAGGTGTTCTCAGTGCATCCCCACCGAACTGCCGCTTCTCAGGAAGTGAGAAGTGCCGAGACCCCACTGCTCTGGGGATGGAAACACGGAGCTGAAAGCCGGGACAGACCTGGAGGCTGGAGAACCGGCCCTGAGGTCATTCCCATTCTTCTTTCCTACTCTGCATTTTCCATGGGGAAAAATAATCATGATCTGGAAGGACGGGTGAAATGGTTTTACGTGGTACAGCAGCTGCTGTATTTCAGCAGAGAAGACAATCCTGGTCCGTGGTCGGCGTGAAGCGTTACGGGGTCCAAAGACGGGACAATGACCTGAGATTTGTTATGGGACAAGAGAAAGCGATCCTGTGTCGGGAGCCTGCCCGGCACACACACACGGCTGTCCCGTTAACATCACTCCGCGCACACACAGACACTTTTGAGACCTTTTTATTCCTTTTCAGCGCATTCACGCACTTTTTATAAATAAACTCTTCCAGGCAGGACTCTGGAACGAGGGTCCCGCCGCACGGCGCCTCAGCCGGCCTGTCCCTGGTCCCGATCCACAGCCCCGGGCGCTGCGGGCGGCGAGGAAACGGGGAGAGTTCGGGGTCACCTCCCCCGCTCAGGCTCCTGCCCTCACC
>NW_010292297.1:7527-26340 GCF_000700745.2 Antrostomus carolinensis | reverse complement strand
GGGTCTGTGGGGTTTTCCTGCCCCAAGGGGGTTTTGGGTGTTGCTTGGGGTGGTACCGTGTGTCAGTGGGGTCACCCCATGGGGACGTGGAGTCCCAGATGGCTCCGTGCTGGGGTTATTGAGCCTGGAGAAAGGAGGCTGAGGGGGGACCTCATGGCTCTCTACAACTGCCTGAAAGGAGGGTGGAGAGAGGTGGGGATGGGTCTGTTCAACCAAGGAACATGTGACAGGACAAGAGGAAATGGCCTCAGGTTGCACCAAGGGAAGTTTAATTTGGATATGAGGAAGAATTTCTTCAGTGAAAGGGTTCTCAGGCACTGGAAGGGGCTGCCTAGCGGGGTGGCTGTGTCACCACCCTTGGAGGTATTTAAAAGACAGGTAGATGGGGTGCTCAGAGATATGGTTTCGTAGTGGGCAGGTACAGTTGGACTCAATGATCTCAAAAGTCTTTTTCAACCAAATGATTCTATGATTCTATCCCTCATGTGGGACTGCAGCCCCGTGGGTTTATGATCTGCAGCACACATAGAAAGCTTTGGGTGATACTCCCCGCTGACACTGTGCTCCTGGATCTTAGTCAGAGAAGGGCATTTCATGCCTTCATTAATTATGTCCTGCTTTCAAATCCCCCTCCTTATTTAGCCCGTGTCTGTGCTCGGCATCCCAGATGGATGGCAGCTCTTCCTGGGTAACTTGGCAAAAGCGAGCACGTCCTGAGCAGCCCAGCACGAAGCTGACAAACACGGGTATCAACGACTGCTTCTATTTCTGGCTGTGTTACTACGCCCTGAGAGCTTTTCCTTGTGTGCTTTGGTCTCCAGCTTGTGAGTGGTGACAGGGTAACCTGTTAAAGCTCCCACCAAGCCAGTGGTTGCTGAAGCTTCTCCCCCTTCCCAGGGACTTCCCCAGCCTGTAGGAAAGGGTCTGCAGGGATCAGTTGCCCAAGCCAGTTTTAATGAAAGCCCATCTTTGCTCTTCACCAGCAGCACGGGGTATAGTAAGCCTCAGACATAAACTCAGGGTGGATGGTGTAGCTGCCTCTCCGGACTCCTCCTGTCGTGCTGAAGTGGCTTGTGTCCCACCTAGGAGAGCAGAAAAAGTTATCAGCCACAAGAGGACAAAACTCTGTTGAGGAAAAAGAGCAGAAAACCTGCTTCTGGCTGCCAGCATTGCTTAGGGGTGAGCAGCAGACACACAGCTGTCCCCATCCACTTTGGTGTGTGTCTTTGAGTGCTGAGGCTAAAGTGAAGATCAGGTGGAAGAGCTGAAGCTCCCTGGCCATCTCAGTGAGCTGCTTCCAGCAGGTCTCCTACCCTGTAAACACCCACTCCCTCTTGCACTGTCCTTTTCCTAAAAGCTTCATTCCCAGCATCATGCCAGTCTAGTAAAATCTATTTCTCAGTGTAGAAGACCTTGAGAAACACCTCACCAAGGCTCAGGCATAGGAACATCTGTGGGGAACCCAGTGCTCCCTGATTGTTCTTGTTGTTTGGTTTTAGTTTCTGGGCTCAGGAATTTAAAGCAAATTTCTGCAAATTTTCTGCAAACCCTGATGCCTAATTTGGGTCCGCAGGGGGTTGATGCAGTAGCAGAGTGATGACTAAGCTGTTTGAACAGCCTCCCCTCTCCCCTTGCTGTTTCTCCTGGGCTGAAAAAAGCTGCCTCAGCAGTGGAGACATCCTAAAGGCAAACATATGGGGATTAAAAGTGTTGCTGGACCTGCAGCGGGTGAAGGACAGGGCTGATTACCGCATAATGAACAGCGTGGCCAGGGAACAGGTTCTTGGATAAGAAGAGCAAACAATGAAAGCAGAAAATAGAAGAGCAGCACAAGAAACATCGATGTGGCCCCAAAATCTGGGACGTGCTAAGCTACACACAGCTGGGCTCAGGGGTGCCAGCAAAATTTCAGGTACCATGCAGTCCCAAGGACTGCTGGATGAGACCAAGCATAGAAACACCTGTCCTGAGAGTAAATTTGGCAACTGCTTATCCACAGGCAGCAACAACATGCTCCACAGCCCAGCATCGCAACAGTGTCCTGCCCTCCCTGGTCATGTCCACCTAGCCTGTGAGATGGAGTTTCAGCAGCTGCATCACTGCCTACATGGGCACCGTGTTGGGACCTGCCACCCCTTGGGGTCTGCACTCTGCACCATCATTCCCAGAATAACCCTCTGAGCAATTTGGCATAAAACAGTAATAAGAAGAGAGCTAGTGGCTGGCTGGCATTAGGAAAAAATAACAGACTTTTCTGAGAGCAACCGACTTGGAGCATTCCCCACACTGAACCCGTCTGCACCTAGGGCTCCTGTATGGACAGAATGGCTGGAGGTGATGTGCAGGTGTACAGAACACTGCTCTGTGGCTGTAGCTGCAGTATGGGTGGCTCCTGGAAGAGACAGAGGAGGCAGGGTGAGTCGTGGCTCTAAAGACAAGGGGGGTCATGTCAACCCCAACTCAACCCATCCCAACCCAAGGCAACTCATCCCCACCCAACCCAAAGCAACCCATCCCATCCCATCCCATCCCAACCTTACAGCAGTCTCTTCTATTTCATGGAGATGCCTTCTGATGGCAGCAGCTGCATCAGAGTAGTAGTCTATCCCTTGCAGGCAGTAGTGGCGCCCAGAGCAGGGGCTGTAGTAGCTGTGGAAGGGTCTCCTCCCCGTCACAGTGTACACGGGCTGCAGGGATGGCAGCAAGTGCAGCACGTCTGCAAGTGGAGGGATGGTGAGGGTAAGGGTGAGGAGGAGCAGCCAGCCTGCCACCTGGACGGACACCAGCATGGCACAGGCACAGCCAGAGTACAGGGAGAGCGTAGTTACCAGATCGTCTGAGGCAGGTAGATTTTAGGGGGTACAGCACAGGTGGTCTGTGCAGGCAGGTCTCCATCCTTGTCTCCTGCAAGGAGCGATGGCAGCTCTTGCAGGATTGCCACCCTTTCATTGCAGAGCCCAAGGTGCTGGCAGCACCCGAGGTGGCTCCAGCTTGGGGGGTCCGGGGGGCTGCACTCTACCTTGGGCAGGAGGGTGAGGTAAGAGGAGTAGTTATTCCATGCTGTGCTGTGGTAGGGACCTGTTCTCCAGCTGATGTATTTGTCCTCGTTGACAAAAACTGGGTTGTACATCCCTGCAATGCAAAAGCAACAGGCAAGTGTGTCCTATGGTGCTGGAGGTGTGGGGGGATGGATGGAGAGTCCTGACCGTTCCCCGTCTCTCCCAAATGCAATGCCATGGGGCCAGGGGCATGTCAGTGGGGCTGCTCCCACGTCCTTCGTAAAGATCTGTGATGGAGGTGACACCCACCACTTCCAGCTTGTTGGTCACTCATCCCTGCCCACACAACCTTGGTCCCTGGGGCTATGGGGTGCCAGAAGAGTGTCCCCCAGGCAGCACCTATCACCAGGGGGTATTTAGGGGCCACCAAGGGAGAGAACCCTGGGGACCTGTGGACATTGCTGGGACAAGGACAGTCAGTGCCGGGATGTGCGGCTGCAGCAAAGCCACAAGTGCAGGTGCCGAGGGAGGGTCCCTTTGCCACTGTGGTGGGGATGCAGGATGCAAAAGAGGGGATGAACAGAACCTCTGCCAGCACCTTCAGCCCCCCCAACCCCATGGGGATGTGCCCTGTGTGACACAGAGGGACAGTTGGGACTTTGGTGGTACCTTCAGACCTGGCCAGCCAGTACTTCTCAGGCCAGTAGGCAGCGTGGTCGATGGTTTTCCTGAAGGATTCCTCCCTCTCCAACTTAACCAGCTGACTGGGCGGACCTTGGCTTGCTGGATTTTGCACCGGGGGCGCCGTTAATCCCTACGGACAGTGGGGAGAGACACCCAGGCCATGTGGCAGCACCTGCCTTTGCAGGCGTTGGGGCACACAGTGAAACCAATTACTGAAAAGGGTCTAATGCTGGAGACACAGCTGGAGATCTGAGCACCAAGCCCCCCTTTGCAGTGGGTGAGCATGGAGGTCATAGCAGCACCATGGTCCTCGCCCCAAAGCTTCCTGGTTGCCCAAAACTGGGAGATGGAGAATGGCTGGGCATCACTGGCTCCTCTACCCCTGCACCCAGGGTGTCCATAGGCACCTGGGTGCTTTGCAGAGTGGGAGACAGGGTGGATGTACTGGGGCTGCCGGGTATGGGGCCAGCAGAGGTTGGGAAAGGAGTGATGGGATCAAATCAGTGTCCCACAGCTGGAGTCTTGTGGGACAGACAGGTGCTCTGGTTGCATAAGCTGGTTGCTGTCCCTGCACAGTGGAGACATCCTTCCCCATGCCCTCTGCTGGTTCCCTCATTATAATGCACACGCTAACGAGGCTTCAAGAGATGAGCCAGTTCGCAGCGTGCTTTGCATCGGAGCCTGCATGCTTGTTAGCCTCCGTGGGGAAAGCTGCATATCCCACAGACACCCCTCGCAGTGAGGCCACGGTTCAGGTATCCTTCTTCCTCCAAGAGCAGGGCTGGGAGGGGTTTTTCGGTGCTCAGATCTTCCCCTGGCCCTTCACATGGTCCCTTGGCATGGAAGGCCTCGGGCTGGAACTGAGCTGAGCCTGGGAGCCGTGTGTTGGAGCAGCTTTTGGACCCACCCCATCACCATCATGTAACACAGCAGCCCTGCGTTGAGCCCTGCCACTGCCTTAATTTTCCCTTCCCCAGCAGATCCCTTCCCCTGTGCATTCTGAAACCTACTGATGGATAGGGCTGATGTGTGAGAGCTTGTACTAGTGATCACCAGGACAAGAAGCCAGTGAGCACAGGCCATGGCGTATCAAATGGTACCCTAAGCAGGGACCGTGACCCCCCCATTACACACACACAGTGAGGTACTCCATGCATCCCCATGCCACCGTCCTGCCCAGCAGTGAGCATCCGCAGCTGAGTAGGGGTAGAAAGCCCGAGGTCTCCTCCTCCCACGGCATTTACCTTTGTTACAAACTTGTTTTCTTTCCAGAGCTCCTGTAAAGCCCGTTCCTGGGTGTTCTTTCTGACAGAGCACGGTGGGCGGTAGGAGTCGGTGTAAGTGCTGATGGGGGTCTTGTGTTTTTTGGAGAAGAGGAACATGGCGCAGCAGCCTGCTGGGACGGGAGCACTTGAAGTCCCAAAGGGTCCTGAGGATGCCCCACTGGATGAGCAGCACTGTGTGGGGTTGGGAGCTTGCAGCCCACACAGGAAAGGGAACGGGGCTGCTCCTACCACTCTGCCAGCCCAGGGTGGTGCTTTTATCATTGGTGATGTCATAGTGTGAGAGCTGGGGAATTTGGTGGCTTTCTGTCAGTCCCATAGCTACACTCTGGTTCTAACCCAGGGCACAGGAATTGCTGCCTGCATCTCTCCATGAGCTGCACCCTCCTGCCTTTGTCCTGGCACCAGGCTTCCTCCCCTCCTGCAGTCAGTTACATCAAAAACAGTAGGAAACAATTTCAGCTGGTCCTAGTCAAGGTAATTTTATCTTGGGAGGTGCAGAAGCAGTGGTTGTGGCTTTTCCAGCCCCTCTCCCGTATTTCCTTGGAAATCCTGCAGCAACACAGCACCACACCAGTGTCTGGAACAGCACCAGGCCACTATCCTGGCCTGCTGGGGTAGCCAGGGAAATTCCAGAGAAGGGCAACCGAGCTGGGGAAGGGTCTGGAACACAAGTGTGATGAGCAGCAGCGGAGGGAACTGGGATTGTTGAGCCTGGAGAAAAGGAGGCTGAGGGGAGACCTCATGGCTCTCTACAACTGCCTGAGAGGAGGGTGGAGAGAGGTGGGGGTGGGTCTGTTCAACCAAGGAACAGGTGACAGGACAAGAGGAAATGGCCTCAAGTTGTGCCAAGGGCAGTTTAGATTGGATCTGAGGAAGAATTTCTTTCCTGGAAGGGTTCTCAGGCATTGGAAGGGGTTGCCCAGGGCAGTGGTGGAGTCCCCATCCCTGGAGGGATTTCAGAGTCATGTAGACATAGTGCTGAGGGACAGGGTTTAGTCAACAAGTCAGTGTGAGGTTAATGATTGGACTTGATGATCTTAAAGGTCTTTTCCAACCTGGTCAATTCTGTGATTCTGTCTCCTCTTTTTAATTAAAAAGCTGGATTTAGGTGATCCTTTGTGGCTTCTTTGCTCTTTTGTCCCAAGTGATGGGCTCTGCAGTCAGTGAGTGATCCTCATCCATCCCAGTGCAGAGAGGCAGCAGGGGTAGCCAGGGAGGGATTTGCATGAGCTGGGTTTGCTTTTCCCCAAGCTGGGGAGTGGAGCAGAAATCCCTGCCACCGCAGAAACCCCGCTCTGGTCTGGCTTGTCACACAGTGCCAACTCAGAGCCCTGCTCTTCTCTGCCTCCAGCCCCTCTGCTGACACATTTTTGGAGATGACCAGTGAAGACCCTGTCCATCATGGCAGGGTGGACGCCAACCTCTCCCCCATCCTTCCCCCCCCAAAAAAAAAGGCTCCCCAGCACTGCTGTGTTTGCTGTGGGGGACGGTGGGGCTGGGCAGCCTGGGGCATTCAAATGCCTCCAGGCAAATGTGATTAATGCACCATTAGAGATTAAATGAAGAAAACGAATTGCCATTGATTTTCAGATCCCACATGGTTTCTGAGCCAGCCTTAGGCTCTCCATCAGCCTCATCCCCTCCTGGGAGCCATGGGAGGCTGGGAAGAAAGGATGGACATGGGGCTGCTGGCCCTCTTACCTCAGCTCCAAAGCCTTGGAGCACCCCAGGACACAGATCTGGGGAGCACTGCTCTACAGAGAGGTGCAGTCCAAGCCTCTTGGTTGAGTGGGGACTTATCCTGCAGCAGACCAGCTGCCAGCATGAGCCACTGACCCCCCATGGCTGTCCCTTGTCCCCTGCAGTCCTTGGGGTTTCCAGTTGCTGGTGTTGGATTCTAAAATCAGTGCTTGCTTGGCTCTTGTGCCAACAGCTTCAAGGGGCAGAAATGGCTGCAATGCTGGAAAAAAGGTTATTTCACCCATTGGTGTTACACAGATCCAGCACGTCTTTCTGCTTCTGTCACAGTCCAGATGCAGGGGCTGGGTCCAGCCTGACACCTTCCCACTGCCTTGGGGAGAATCATTTCCTAAATGCTGGCTGTGGGGGCTGGCTGGCCCCACGATGGCACAGCTCCACACCAGCTACTTCTACTGCACCCAGGCAGGCTGGTATTGACTGTGGCAGGAAGGCTGGCATCCTGATTTCAGTATCTGCAGTTCCTGAGGGCTCAGAGAAGGTGGTGCAGTTCATACCCTCTCACCCCGATTCGCTCCAATGAGAAAGGCTGGCAGGCTGTTTTTCATATGTATGCTTTTTAATATCATTAATTCTGTTACACTACACACAACCAGTAACAATGATAAATACTGCAATGGAAATGTTAAAAAAAATATTATACATGTTTCATGTTTTTTGAAAAAAAAAAACCAACAAAAAACCAACCCACATTTTTAAATAAATTAATGCATAAAACTGATGGTAGAAAAAAGAAAGCCCAAAACAAACCACAACACAACTGATCTGTTTAAGGCAATACTCTACGTGGACAGGAACAGAAGTACAACAGTGTGCTACATGTTCTGATCAGGAAAAAAAGAAAAGAAAAAAAAAACCCCATAAAGATGCAGACTGATGCTTTGGGAGTGAAAAAACTCCCAAAACCAGATAATAAAACCAATGGCCAAGTTAAGTGCAGCATTAATACACTCTGCATGTCAAATGATTAGCAGGTTCCTAACATGGACTAAGGTCAATCTACAACAAATTTACCATCCTAATTAAAAGGTTATTCAGGTCAAACTCTACATTTAACTCTACTTTGCATTTGGCTGTTTCAGCTATGTTTCACTATATGCAAGGACAGGTGGAAATCAATCTCTTGCTCTGAGATTAACACAAAGGTCAGGAGGTCTCTCCTCCTGAAAGATATTTCAATTAAATACATCCAAAAAGGATCTTGCTTTCAGTGACCCCTCAAATGCCTCCTGCCACCCCCTCCCCTGGGGCACCAGGCACCACATGGGGAAAGGAGACCTGGGAAGCATTTGCTTGGGTGGAGCTTTTTTCCAAAGGAAGTGTAGATTTGATCTGGACTCGGAGTGCTGTTTCCCTGTCTGCCAGAAATGTCTATCTGGAGCCTGCCGAAAGCACTTTGCCAGCATGGGATAAACCCAGCCTGTATCCAGGCTCCGGATACAGCCATGGTATTTGCTATTAAGGTTAGTGAGAAGCTCCATACCTGCCTGGACAGCCAATTGACCCCCATTATTAATTAATGGAGCCCAGAACTTGGCCACTGGGAAGTGGACAATAATAATAATAATAATAATGCCAAAAAATCCCCCTCTCCCTCAAAAATGAAAAGGGACAGTAGCCACTTCCTGCCAGCTTTCCCCAGTGGATCCCCATCAGCTGCCACCTACGCAAGTTTGGCAGTGCCAGATTTCACCAGCATCGACCCTGTACATTCCTGGTAAGGTGCATGTCTGCAAGGTGCTGCCAGGGGGCAAGGGAGCCCCTTGGGACATGGTCAGAGCCTCCTGTACTGCCCTGCTAGACTGCGCGCGGAGGAAGCTACAGTACATGAGGAAAGAAGCCCAAGTGGAGCTACTAGACTTGTGATGGCCAACAACTGTTCGGGTGGGAGAGGGGGGATGCTGAACTGGGCTGAGAGTCACTTTGGTGCAACTGCTTCTGACGCTCATCACTAGTGCATGGAGCAGGGGGGGAGGAAAAGCAATTGCTGCTTTGAGAAAAGAGGAATGGAAGGAGGACGTGTGCAATATAACAAGGCTTGCAATTCTGGGACTAACCACTGGACATGGATACCGAAGATTATCTGTGACAACTAGCTATCCTTCTACCATCACTGCTCATTTCCCTGCTTCCTGGTCTGATTCTTCTTCAAGTTTGGGAAGCTGTGGCTGTTTGGCATGATGGCCAGTGCTGACTCTCCCACCCCAGCTCCAGCACAGCGCACAGGGTGACTCAGCTAGAGGATATACAATGAGGTTTGGAAGTCTCATGTTAGGCACCATCAGCTCCACATGTAAGTGGCATCTGCTTTCATACCCTTTGGCAAGCTATTTAATGGTGGCTCACTTCCTTTATTAAACTGCAGGTTTAATAACCTCTGTGGAAGGAGTAAAAATGGTTAAAAATTTGCAAAAAGGGAGGGGAAAAAACCCCCAATTTTTTGAATTTTCTCCCCTGCCAGGATTTCATCCTCTGAAAGTCTTTTTCCCTGCAGAACTACAGCCCCACCAGTGTGTCGTGCAGCATAAGCACAGACAACAGGCATCTCCCCCATGCCCTCTGCTGCAGGTCTCCAGCCCATGCCGGGAGCACATGGGGTGGCAGGCCTAGGACCTGGTGCTTTGGTCCCAGACCTCCAGCAGCACTGAGCCTGACAGTGTTAAGGTGGCTGGCTCGGCTTGCTGGATCACACCAAGGTTTTCCACTAAGCTGGCTAACCCTTAGCCCCACAGCCTTCTGGCAGGTGAAGAGAAAGCCCAGCCTGCTCTTTGGCTCACTCACCACCATGGTTGTTGGCTTTCCCACTGGTCTGATGTTTGCCTTGGGTTTGTCTCAGGACAGAGGCAGCTACAAGCTGAACACAGCTGCTACCGCAGCTTTTCCATGCAAAGAAACTGAGCAAAGAAATCTATGAGCTGGGGATGGAGATGAAGGTGATAAAAACCAGAAAGGCTGTTGTGAAGAGAGCTTGTCCAAGTTTTACAGTTCTCTTCACAGGTCTGTATAACATCTCTGAACAAACTTCATGTCTCCCAAATCATGTAGGCTCGAGGAAGGTGAGTAACAAAGGGAGTCACAGCTTTTTTGGCGTGCAGAAGCAAGAAGGCAGCCTCGGTGGAGAGCAGTACTTCCTGGTGAGCTGGTGGATGGGCAACTATGGGAGAAATGCTGCTTCAGGAGGATAAACATCTCAGCAGGTAATGGGACTTATCTCTGCATGGCCTTTCAGTGGCCTTTTGCCTTCCTGGTGCCTACTGTGCTGGTTTCCAGTGACATGTCTGAGATGGTCACATTTTAATGAGGCTTCTTTTGTACCTTCCACTCCCTGATGGAATGCCATCACCATTTGTTAATATAGAAATGGCTCTACAGATCAGGCACAATCAGCGAGGTGGGCTCCTTCAGGAGCAAATCCATCTTTTGCTGGAGCAGCTTTTTAGAGAAAGAGAAAGGCTCAGAACCACCACTGGTGGCAAATGGGTCTGGGAAGCAATGGGAAGAGCTGCTCTCCACAGGCACCAGGCAAAGCTGCAACCTGTCCTGCCGTTGTCTGTGCTGCTCTGCCACATGGCTTTCTGAGTGGTTGCATGGGCCACGGTGGTTTGCTCCATGTAATCTCAATTAGTGCCCAACCTTTGCCTCCCCAGCAAGCTGACAAAGCTCAGCCAGGCAGCATTTAGCTGCCATGATCCTGGGATTGCAACCAATGTCAAGGGATGCAAAGGCGGGGATGTAGCTCTAATTTTTTGTAAGCAATGCAGCAGCTCAGCTGCATAATACAGGGAGTTAAAACACAGACACCAGCCCCTGTGAGAATCCTGCATTACTCTTATGTAGGTAATCCCAGGTCACAACCTCCTCCTCTATGCCAAATTGCTGTCCCTTCTCCTTCAGGGCTTGTGTGGCTCTGCAACAGAGGTGGGTTTGTCTGATGAGATGTGGTTCAAAGTTTGGAGCAATCCCTTTCACAGGAAAGCCTTGAAATGAAGTGACAAAGATGCAATGTTCTCCTAGAGGTGAAAAGCACCTTAAAATGAAGACCTGCCCATGCCTTCCCTGTAGGTTCAGCCTAGCCCAGCTTGCCCTGTGGCACTGCCTACCTATGCAGATGTTTATTTTGAATGTGTAGCCTGTGCTTGCCGAGCCAAGCACCAGCCAGGTGACAAAGCTTACTTCATTCTAGGTAAGAGTGGCCATACCCCATGTAAGCTTGAAGGGAGAATGGAAAAGTAAAGGAAGAGCGCAGGTAAAACTGCCAGTTTACACCCTCAGGTGTAACATGGATGATAAAAGTAAGAGCATGAAACTGCTGTGGGAATATCCTGAATGAGCCCTTCAGTGCTCTCTTTGCTCCCACCAGCACTCACTATCCCAGTTGCACAAAGTTCCTTACTTCTACTTGCAGGGGATGGTGCTGTTGGCCCATCAAGTCTCCCTGCATGTTCCCTGTGGCAATGTGCAGACTGAGAAGCCAGTTGTGTGAGAGCCAGCTGCCAAGTCACTGGAAAACACATCCGTGCCAAACATCTTCCCCCAAAGCTGTTTAATCTTTCTGTTTAACCTCCACCCCATAGCCTTCTGGCACATGCAAGCAGCTGGTAAAGAGGGGAAAAGCAGAGTAGTACTTTGAAAATATGCGTAAAATTTCTATAGCATGCTTTCTGCATCTTGCTTGCAGAGCTATCCTATCAATGGTGCCTGGAACACACTTGGCAACATCCATGCAGGGTGGTGGTAACATCTTGGGAAGGCACGTTTCTCCTCTGTGCTGCAGAAGGGAATGGACATTAAGAGGGGATGTGACTTGCCTGAGGTTAGAGCGAATGTGTACTACATGCCAACAGCAGCAAGGGACCCCAGATCTCATTTCTGTGCTCTAACAGTCCAGCAGACTCTCTGCATTAGTATTTGGCTGTGGTGCCAGCTTGGAGACACGGTGTTTCTGGTGTGTGCATCTGAAAACGAGCTTTGCTCCCTGCTGGTATCAGCACTGCACTGAGACAGATTAACTCGGACAACTGGGATCTGCCCTAGGCCAAGACAGCACTTGGCAACCTTTCTAGTTACTGCTTGTTTTCCTTTTCCTGCCGTTCCATCTGGTGCCCAGCTGGGTCTTTCCTTTCTTCAAAGGCAACTTCATGTTTCTGTTGAGTCACATACAGGGTGCTGTACTTTTCAAGCCTCCTGCAGGCCATTGTACAGCTTGCAGGCCAGCTCTGCACGGAGAGGAAAGGATTCTGCTCAGGATCACAGACCAATGCGTCAGCCAGCACACAGCTAAGCAGAGCGGGTACCTCCTTTTGGAAAAGGAACTGGAGAGACAAAACTAGAAGCAGCTGAGTCCATCTCGTCCATGGGGGAGCATCCTGAAGTCCCTTTCAAAGTCCATGCAGCAGGCTTGGTGGTCACAAGGAATCTGCAGGCAAGACAGTCAGAACAGCACAGCAGACCCAATGGCCAAGCGTACACGCTGGGGGTAGACATGCAGCAACGTCAGGTACAATCCAGTGGCTCTTCCAAGGGTTGGCTTCAAGATATGTCTGATAAGACATCAAATGAGCCTTTGGGATGGTCACCTGGACATCAGTCTCCTTTCAGCCAAAGTTTATTTATAACCACCAGAAAAGCAGCCTAGACTAAGCTATCTAAAGACCTTCCTCAACAGTAGGAGGATGTTCCTCCTCACACAGCCATCTGGAAATGGGGAGTTTGCAGAACAGAGAAAGAGAGTTGAGTGCTGAGACCCTGGAGTTCAAAGCCGGCTCACATTAAAGGGCAAAATTAACATCTGATGAAAGGGCTTGCTTCAACTCAGGTAATTTGGTGACTGAAATTACATAAAATCCTAACAGAAAGCCAGTCTGGCTTTAGGAGGCATCAAATGCAAATTCCTTTGTGGAGGCACCAGTATCAATATCCTTAAATCCTATTTGCATGGTAATTTAGATGAACAATGATGTAGCCTTTCATACTTTATAGCGCTCCTCCCCTTGGTATTCTGTACAGCTTTGGACTGAAAATGGGGCCTGAGAAGACCATCTGGTTTGATGTAGAGACTGGAACAAGGACCAATTTGCTTTCTTGCATGCAATCTGCATTTAGGAGAGTGCCCAGCAGCTCTGCAGATTTTAGGGCTTTATAATGCTGCGACAGAGAGTCAGGGTTTGTGCTCTTTGCTCTTGCCTTCTCCAGGCCATGGTGGCAGAGACTGGTCTAAGGTGAGCAGTGTCAGAACGGCCATGTAGAAATCACTGCAATGTACCCTCCAGCAAGGGCACAAGGAAAACCTTCTGGCTGAAGCAAAGGTCTGACCCTGAGACCAGATAGGGAGAGCCATCCCAGTCTGCAGTTAATATATAATGCCAGCTGTCCAGCATATTCCATAACGAGCCAACAAACATGCCCCATGGTCATAACCTGCCCAAGGGACTGTGGTTCAGAAGGGTTAGTGTTCAATTTTCTATGATAGCCACATGTGCATTGCCTTAATCCATTCAGCTTTCCTGATAATGACCTTACACAGGTAACTACTTTCCCCCACCCTTTCTACTTTATTCCCCTAATAAAATATATGAACACAAAGCATAGAGAGGAGAAGCCAAAAAATTGCCATTTTATGGTCCTGTACTGTCACGACAAACCAGCTAGTTGTGCAACCAGCTCCTGTGCACAGGGAAAACCACTTGGCTTGTGCGTCAGTCTGTCCTCCAAAGCACTGCATGTAACATTTAAATTCATCTCCCTTCCTCCCTAAAGGGTTGTGCTAGAAGCAGATGCACATCACACAATGCAAAGGGCTGAGGGCAGTTGCAGGGTTGTGGAATGCCTCAGAGCACACGGCAGGCAAAAACCAGCAATAGGGACAATAAAAGGATTTGGTTGTGGTGCCATGGGGCAGTGGTTCTCAGGGAAGGTCTGTCCTTCAAAGGGGAGGCATTAACCCTGGGAGATACAGTGTCAGGAAGCCTCATTCTGTCTTAGATCGAACATGATGGCATCATGACGGGTACCTGTGGGACCTGCAGTCCTCCACAGCTGACCCATGTAAACAGATGGCTTGTTGCTCTAGCAGGCACACTGAAATGCTCTGAGCTCCTGAGCAAGGGCTGTGGGAAAGGCTGAGTGTGTGCAGCCTGGCTGGAAGGCACAGAGACTGACCCAGGAAGATAAATGTGATGAAGACATTGCATGGTACCAATGCTGAACTGCAAAGTCCCTCTTTAGAAGAGTGAAGATTTAAAGAGACTCAGTCATGTTTTACAGGATTTGGTTTGACCACAGTGTTTCTGTTAGGTTTTGTCTACATTCCTCATTAAAGGAAAAAAAATTAAAAGATGGAATGTTTTTTCCCCTTTATGTTTTCTTTCTACACAGAGTTGTTAGAGCTCTTCCCTCACCTCCAGAAAACTTGCTAACCTCAACCTAAGCTAGCACTGGAGAGGAAAGCAGGCACATGAAGGAAGAAACAAAGAATTGGAGACCTGATGCTTTGTGCTTCTTTAGAAATGTTTTGGAAATACTTCCCCTCAGCATTACCAGGTGGTGAGAAAGGGAGAAGAATTCACTTGAAGAACACTCTTCATAGAGGAGCTGGCAAATTAACCAGCACCTCTACATGGGGAGTCAGGGATGCTCAGTAAACAGCATCACTCAGTCCTCTTTCCATGGCCAGGAGCCAGTGTGGCAGCACACTGTTTTAGGGAGGGAGGTACAAACATAGCTTTAACAGTTGCCCATACCAGCTAGTGAATAATAAAGCCCAGGAATCTTGTGTGCCTGCTCTTTTGCTCATGCTGTGCATGGTATCATGCTTTGCACTGTGCAGAGTGAAACACCAGGATGTTAAATAAATCTCTTCCTAATCATGAAGAGGACTTCTTAAAGACTCAGCTCACTTTATGCAAATTTCAGATGGAGGATCTGTCTGAGTGGAGCTGAGGCTCTAACCAGTGACTCAGGAATTCTGATGGAAAGCTTCGAATTGCCCTTGCTTTTTCTGTTCCCCAAGCTATAACAGAACAAATGACCCAAGGCAGGCAGTCCCTCCTCCTGGCAGGGCAGGAAAATGCAGTCATGCCTGTGGCAAAAGAATTGAAAACCAAGAAAAATGCCAGCCCATCCCTCACCTGAGCCCTGCATATGCTGAATCCAGCAGCATAAGACCAGCCAGGGAGAGGACATGTTTCATAATTCCAGAAATTATTTTGTATTCAAAACAATCTGCTGGTGAACTGGCAAGTCAGTCCAAATCTAATGTAATGCCGGGTTTCCTGACTGTTCCAGCACCAAATAAACACAATTGCTCCTAACATGGGATAGCTCTAACACAGACCAAACCTGGTTCACAAGTGGGCAGAGACAGGATAAAGAGTAGTTTCCTCTCATGGGTTTTTTTCAGCTTAAACTGTTCATTATTTGACTGTTGCTGAAAACTCCCCACAGGTTTGACACCACCACAGAGATGCCTTCAGTGTTAACAAATCTCTCCTACAGGCACCAAGAGATGCAATGTCAACAGAATATCAACAGTTGAGCACTGTAAAAACATGCTTTCTTCAACTAGCTTTTCCAGCACTGACCTTCAGACTGTACAGCTCTAGTCCTGTCTCCTGCAGGACTCATTTTTCCTTTGTTGAACAAAGTTTAAGATTTTTGGAAGCAGATGGGTCTCATGGGAATTAAATACAGGCTGAAGTCATTATACGTGACTGGACTGAACTCAGGAGCATGGTACTCTTGGGCAAGGGCTGAATCCCTGAAGAGCACGGATGGATTGCAGATCAAATCTGATGTGTTTGGTGATAATTTAATGTGGAGCTAAGGGTAGATTGCATTGGATACGTGACACGACAGCTCTAGCTAGTACTGAATCACAGTGAAATGTCACTTATTTGTCCTCTTTGCAAGTGAATGAATTGTGTCATGTTAGTCCTGGCTAGCCTTGCCATAAGAAAGTGTGCCCTGCTCCATTCCCATTCCTGTGCCCCAGTTAAAGTATCATTTTGGTTATGCAAATGGATCATGTTTAGTGAATGAATTAAGAACTGACCTCCTCTTACTGGTAAAACCCCCTGACACCTCAGACTCACCCCTGATCTTGTAAATGGATTGGTTTTGGTGGGTAGGATTACCTGCAGCCCCATCTGACCCTTCCTATTCTGGTATAGACACCTTAAAAAATATCCCCAGTGCCTACACCAACCAAGGAAGTATCTCTGGAACCACCTGTATTCGCTCTCCAGACCAGTCAGTTCTGCCAGGCACTGCCTGGCACTTTGAACAACTTCTCTTTTGTTTAACCATATTTTAAAATAACTTAACCAATCATAAAATGAATTTTTTGGTTTCTCCTGGCTCCATGAACACAAAGAGGTGCACGTCCTACCATAGGAGGAAGCAATGGCTGTTAAGTTTTACAGTTATAGTGGAAAGCACTGATCACAGCCTGCCGGCCTCACTACTGGATGTGACAGGCGGTGGAGGAGGTGGCTTGGCAACACATGCAGGTAGGGTTGACCGATTTAGGGGGGATTAGGTCGAGGTCCTCGTCATCTGGGATCTCATCTAACCGGTACCCATCCTTTAGCAGCTGGATGTTCAAGTCTTGGTTGATCTGCTACAGACAAAGAGACAAACAGTCAAACACTTGAGACTTCTTACTTCTGACAGTTGGAAAATGAAGGAGGTCTCTTATTCTGGAATGTATTTCCCCATCATTAACAGCTGCCCCATTAATGAAACAGTCCCAGTTTTTGACCACAGGTGAGGGATGCCTTCTGTTCTAGCTTATTCCAGAAAAGGAATATCTAGGGTGAGATATGCCAGAGTAGCAAGTCAATACACTATTTTATTCTGGAATAACGTTTCCATGAAGACAAGCCCTCATTTAACATAATGTAATAATAATGTTAATAAACCAACTGACAGCTGGGCAGTCCCTCCTCTCAGTCCAGGGCACTCTATAGCAGCTGAAAGTTGATAAAGCCTCTTGGCTCTTTGTAATCTCAGATTCAAGTGCTTTCTAACCAGATCTGGATGAACAACACTTCATCAGGGCTCAGAGACAGCCTAGATCATTTGATTTGGTCCCCTCTCTTGGCTTTTTCTCTGTGTTTCAGATGTATTTTGCCCAAGTAAGGGATACAAAGGAAAGTTTTTTTGCAGAATGGCTGCTCAGCACCCTGGATGTAAAATCAGATTCCGTAGAAGCAGTAGCCAGAGGCTGAGCAACTAATTCAGGAGAGAGTTTGGGAATATATTCAGAAACAATGCAGAGGCATTAACAAGGCTGAGCTTCCTGCCTTTTCTCTTTGAAAGGACAAGAGTTCATATCTGCAAATCCTCCCTGGAATTTCTGCTTGCTCCAAGTAAACACAGGCTGGGTGACCCTGACCACCCCAAGAACTGGAAATCACAGCACACCCTCAGGTCCTCTGTTTGTGTCCTTGGCACGCATATGGTTGCTGAGCTGGTATGACAGACAAGTTGATGCTTTTGCACCACATGGGCCAACACTGCAGGACTAAGCAGAACAGGGAAAGGCTTAAGTGAAGCCAAAGGTACCTGTGAAGACAGCCGACAGGCAGATCTCTGTGCCACGGCAGCATGGGGACAGAGCTAACTGAATCACCAGGGAACAAAGAAACATGACAGCATCTGCCATGGCCCCTTCCAGACTCACAGTGTCTACACCGCTGGTAAATTCATTGTGTGCAGTACAAGGCCACTCTAAGCCATTTCTGGCTGCTCTACTATTAGCATTCATAGCAAGGATGGAAGGAGAGAGCATAACTCACCTCAGCTGATGAGTATCCCGAGGAGGAATATCTGGACATGTCAAAGTCATCATCACTGCAGGGAAGGACAAGATATAGCAAAGAAGCAAATAGTTAGAGAGACCTGCGTTCCCTGGTTAGCCCTTTTCTTCTCATGCTGTGAAGCTGTCCTTGAGGCACAGAAAAGTTACATCAAGGGAGCATGGAGAGCAACTTTCATCTGTGACCTTCAGATCTTTCCATCACAGTGCTCTTTACTCATGTCTCTTCCTACTTGTTTACACAGAGAGACCAGTTACAGCACGTGCCAAAGGGCACAGCAAGGAAGAGAAAGAGCAGCTTGCAAGAGCAGTTTCAACAGGAGTTCGCTTCATTGCTGCACTCTGGCGTGAAAACTCGCTCACACCTAATTTATATCATCTTACTGACACTTTGCATACCTGTCCGTGTCCAGGGCTACCAGTGGCTTTTCATCTGGACTCTGGTCTAATGACGAGTAGCCCTTATTGGGAACGACAAGCCTGAAATAATTAAAAGTTGTCTGTTAACCACACAGTAAAACTCAGTACTGCACACAGCCTAGGGCAAAGCTATATGATAGTTAAGCTTTCCTCATTTCACTTCCTTGCAAGACTTTATCAGTGAAGACATTTAAATGGGTGCAATTCAGAGGAAGTGAGCTCCATCTCTGGATAGTTTAGAGCACCTTCATAACGATGAACACTGGACATGCCCTGGGAATATGCTCCTCCTTGGAAGAAAAAAACATTGGGACACTCCATGCTTCATTCTGGTGAACCCGTTTGACTAGCTCTACTTGTTGTATCAGATTGCTCATTTTTGTGTTGCTTTTTTTCCCCTTGCAATTAATACATGACACTAGCAATAAGTAAATAGGAGAAGGAGGCTAGGGGAAGGCAGAGGCTCAGTGCTTCTACTGTCTACTATTGGAAATCAGGGATGTGGTCTTTCTGCCTGAGTCCTTACCCAGTCCCTGCAACACAACACTTCTCAGGTCTCTGTCCTAAATTTAGTAATATGAGAAACATGAGCTGGTGGGTGCAGTGTAAGAGCCCAGTCAGACTAGCACTTTTAAAATCCCATTATTTTATAATGACTTTCACTTCATCAGAAGTGTTACAGAGTGTAACGATGACTTTGCACCTTTAATTGCCTGAGAGAGTTTGTGAAATGGGATACAGGCTTCAGAGCTTCTAGGATAAGGCATTAATACAATGGTGTCTAGTTCACAACAGAGTTCTTTCATCTACAAAACTGCACAAAGACTTTGGTTCATGTTTAAAATAAGAT
>NW_010292297.1:0-7500 GCF_000700745.2 Antrostomus carolinensis | reverse complement strand
CAGCAGGTAGGAACCATAAGAGTGATGAAAATCTCCTCATTCAGTGGGTTAACTCATGTTTTCTTCCAAATGAAGAACTGATCTTCAATGACACACAAGGATACACAATGATGCTTCACTAAGAGTTTGGGAAATAGATGATAATCCATTTCATCCATGCTTCAACTGCTCTCTAACTACCTTCTGCTTCTGCTCAGAAAATTTCAAGAAGCCATTAAAATTTTAGCAATATAAAGGCCTGCCAGGCACTGAAGACAGGCAGGCTCAGAGAGAGTAAAATATACCAAATGTTATCACAAAGCAGATATATAGGTTCACGACTAGTTGTATTTTCTTACTGTGTTAATTGAAACAGAAGATTAAAGAAGTTAATTTTAAAACTGATGCAGAATTTCCAACCTTCTGCAACAGACTAGAGAAAATGGGATCCCCTTGCAAAATTCAATACCCCTTCTCATAGCACTGGGACAGTCCTTCTGCTCCTGAAGCATGTAGGAAGGAAGTCCAGAAGCAAAGATGTCTGGAACTGAAGCTGTGGTCTGGCAGCAGCAGCTTGCCCGTACAGGTATCAGAAGTACTGACTTCCATCTCACTCCCCAGTTTTCAAGTCACTGCTCCATATATACTCACTGAAGGTTGTTATCACATCACAAGTGGACAAAGCACTATCAGGGGATCTAGGAGAAGAATCCTTTCTGGTGGTATTTACTTGATTTAAAAAAAAAAAAAATCACTACATCTTTTTCTTGAGAAATGTATTTTTTCTTAATAACACAGAACTCCATTTTTTCTGCAACAGACAAAAATTGTGATAATGTCTCTGCCCCTGATCTAAGTCTTTCCCTCACACCCTGATTGTCCTTATTTTCACTTCCCACCATCCTTGGAGCAAAGTTGGGTAGCAATCATAGCTGTTTTCCTCTGCAGCTGTCCCAGTGTGATATTCTAGTCTTGGTGTTTTTGCTCACTTAACATGAAATATGTCATGACAAAAATCCAAGTTTAGGTTATCCTCAGAGTGGACTGCAACATGGGGCTGGGCCCAAGTGGTGCAGAGGGTGATGTGGGCTCTGCCTGTGCTTGTAGCAAGTATGCCAGCATCACCTCAACCATGCCCACATTTATTTGCTCTTAGGCAGACTGAACATGTTATGGATTTGGATCCTTTCACCTCTAAGGCTGGCTGTGCCCCTGCCCCAGGAGAAGATCAAATGGTGAAGGCAACCTGGTACTAGAGGCTGCATGTCAGAAATTCATACAGATAATACAGAAGAATAGAAGTTGTAGATGCCCCCTCCCTGGAAGTGTTTAAGGCCAGGCTGGATGAGGCTTTGAGCAACCTGATGGCAGGGGGGTTGGAACTGGATGATCTTTAAGGTCCCTTCCAACCCAAACCATTCTATGATTCTAAGTCTTGGGGAAGTAGGAGGAGATAGAGACTAGGAGAGGCAAGGTGGTTTGCCTGAATGAAGAAAAACATTTGATGAGAACAGCTGAACTATTAAAAACACGGAAATGGCTTTAGCTTATCCTCCTCCTGCAGAGACCAGATGAAGCCAACAGTCCAGACTTAAACCATAACCTGGATGTTTTGCAGTGTATTCCACTGGAATATTTCCCATTATACTGCAAACTTTATGCTGTGAAAAGCAGCTGCTTGAGCAAGCTTGTGGCATTTCTGCCTTCCTGGGGTTGCCCTGACTGTGGCAAGACAGACTGAACCATTCTGAGGTATTACTAGGGCTGTGCTCATGGTGCAGCTTGGCTCCCAGAAAGCCAAGGGAGCTGGGGAACAAAGGAACTTGGGCCAGTGGGACCCTGTGCCAGACACCTCCCAGCCATATGGGAACAAAGGAACTTGGCTACATCTGCTACTAAAGCAACGGCAAACCTCTGTTTTGCAGATCCCAAGGGATGCTTCTAAAAGCTGTGAAAAGTAACTAAAAAAAGCAAGCCAGGCTATGCTTGGCTGTGGAGGGGTCCACATCTCAGAACAGTGCTCAGATGTCCACAAGTGGAATAAACCTGAGCTGGTTGTTTGAAAGCTTTTGTCAATAGGTGTCACTGCTCTACTCTTCCTCACTCAAATCACTCTTCCTTCCACTGGCAGCTCAGAAACAACAACCTCTCCAAGCAAAAGTCACTAATTTTACAGGTAAACACCTGTACTTATCGCATCTTCTCTCTCTTACCATCTTCCGCTGCTAACTCCAGTGTTTCTAAATCTCTCAAGCAGCAAATCTGCTACCATTCCTCTTGGGAAACCAGCATGCAGCCTATTGCCACAAGAAACCAAGTCTTTCTAGCTTCTATTTGGAAGACAAGGAGTAACAGTGGGCCTGGAAAACCCATCTGAGAGCATTTACTGAATATCTCACTACCATGAAGGGCCTCAACAACCAAACACAGAGCAGGGAGCAATGCAGTGTATTCCACCAACATTGGCTTACAAATAAAACGCAACAAAGTCCTGCCATGATTTATGACTACAATTTTGGGTTTTGGGCATTAATGTGAACAAGGAACCTCATCTGTCAGACGTGTTACATACAAAAAGGCTCTGACCTGCAGCTCATGTCCTACTTAATATATGGTAATTCATGCAACTTCCCCATTCATCAGTAAACACCCAGCATTCACACAGATTCTTCTGTCATTTCAAGTGAGGTCCTCCACTAAAAACTGCCACCTTTCTAGTAGCATGCAAAGTGTGCAATCTTGCGGGCTCAGGGAGGTTCCTGCCTCCTGAATGCGGGTAAGTAATACATTGGTGTACTGAAGCTCGCATGGAAAAAATAGAAATATACCAAAATAAAGTATTCAGCTAGTAACGTCTTTGTTTGCAGCCATTTCTAGCACTGATACTGTCATACAAAGATGTGCCGAAGCAGCTCCAGTAAAAGTATGACCATGCTGTCCAAAGTGGGGAGGAGGTGTATAGCAAAGCACACAGAGATGGATTATTTATAAGCCTTCATTAAATCAATCACTATGGGGAAGGCGTCATCATCAAAAAGCAGCAGGGGAACTACTGTGATAAAAGCAGACAGGGCAGAACTAAGCTCTAAACCAGTCTGTGTTAGATGAAGCAGCATTGTACCTCTCCCACTGTTGGGATTATGTGTTACTTGAGGCTACTCACAACATGCAAGACAGTAATATCAAACCCCTGGTTTTGACCAGGCTGCACTGCCTCTGCCTGCTGCAGGCTGCACTGTCTCTGGTCCTGGCCTCAGCTGTCCCTGCACCTCCCTAGGGATGGGATGCAACACAGCACAGAGCATTTGGGCTTGCCAGCTCTGGGAAGGGTGATCACTGCTCTTGCAGCATGTTTGGCAGTAGGCAATTGGCAATGAACATCGTCCTTGCCCATCCTAAGGCCATGAGGGATTGCAGCTCAGAGCACAGCTGAATGCTTTTCCAGTCCTTTACCTTGTGCGTGCCATCACGTTGTTCTTCTTGGGCTGCTGATTAACTGGGCTTCCCATGTTGCCATTCTTCAGGGAGCCCTTCCGAGCCAGCTCCCTCTGCTTCTCTGCATACAGGATACAAAGGGGAAAAGCAAAATTAGGGCAATAGCCTGGCAGACCACCATACAGCTGCAGAAACCCAGATATAGCAGCAAAAGGCATAGCAGAATTAATAGCAAAGGACATAAACTCTCCCTCTCCCAAGTAGAGACACTGTAAAGACCAGATGAGCTGTGTCCCACTGCCTCCAAGGTCACCAAGGGCTAGAATTAATGCACCTTGACTCACAGCAGGTTGACAATACCACACTAAGATGGTCATGGAGCTTCTGGATGTGACCCAGCTGGGGCAGAGAAAGGGCAGAGACCTTCTCCCTATTTGCACCCGGCTGCTGCCTGGACCCTAAGAGTGTGCTTTGTGCCAGGCAAGGGAATTTATCCTTCTACCTTTTATCCTCCTACTGAAGCTGCTGCTGAGGGGCCAGTGGGGATAGGAAAGTGTCTCCATCAGAGCAGCACCATAATTTAGTGTTAGTCCTACCTAGCTTGACATCAGGCCCAAGTTATTACTGTTTCCCTAGATGGCAACTCACCAGTCTAACACATCCTACACCAAAAAGTGTTGCTGCCTTCCCTCCTTCTCTTCCTGGCAATCTGTGATATCCCCTGTGTGTCTTTCTTTTCTATCTCACATTGATTCTTGGCAGCTTGCTTTCTTTATTTAAAAAAAAAAGTGAAACATTTTGCAGCTGTATTTTTAAACAGCATATTGTTTGCTTAAATTTTCAGAGCATGTTCTACTCGCCACTGAAATGTACCTTAAAACGCGGACAGTGTGTCAAGGTTTCTTTATGTATTCAGCACAAGAGAAGATTTAAATTAGCTTCTCCTTTAGGAGACGCTATTTCTCACAATAACTTCTCACCACAGGATCAAAACTAGAACTAAGGTCCAAAAGCTAAGCCTTCTGCAGGTACACAGTATCTATGCTGTATTAACATGGCCCTGCCTCTAGCAGGGATAGGAGCCCATGGATGATGGGTTTTCATACAAACTAATATTCAGTTTTCTGATTCAAAGTTCCTTCCTTGGTTTTTGTGGAAAATCAGTTGAGTTGAGTTAGCAATTAGCTGCAAAAGTTGAGCTAACTGCTCCAATCTCATCCTGCAACACCATGCAAGGCTTGTGGGGAAAAGCTGAGAGTGGGGCCAGTAAGGCAGGAAAGGGACCAGTTGAAAACGTTCTCCAGAGTGTGAGAAAATGTTGGGAACTATTTTTGTGGTATGCCTGAATAATAGTGGTTTACCAGACTACTTGCTGGGGAACCTGAATAGTAAATTCGTTTTGCTTCTCTTTCTCCTGCAGTGTGTGAAATGTGCTGATACATTTTTTCTCTTGCAGATTTTATTCCCCTTGGAGAGAAAAGCACCTTTCCCCACTTATTGTGGAAGAGCAGGAAGTCTACCAGGGCGGGAAAGTGCAAGGTGGGCCAATTTTGTCCCTTCTACACAGGCAAGAGCAGGGTGATGTGTGTCCAAGGCGGCCTTTCTTGAGAGACAAATAAGCAGCAGAGGTGCCTAGAGATCGTGATGATGAGTGTGGCTGAGGAACCTGCAGAAAAGAGTACATACTCCTACAAACCAGGGCCACCCCTGCTCCTGCTGACAGCAGAGGTGAATAAATGCTCATTGAACTTGTCAGGAAAAGGATCAGATTAATAACTCTCTCTGGCATGAGAAACAAAGAGACTGATACAGGATCGAAGTAAAAACCTTAAATCAGAGTAATTTCTCAGGACTGGAACTTGCAAATGCATTGGTCATCTCTGTCTCCAGAATAAAAGGCTGATACTTTGCAGGCCATGTGAATTTTGCTATTCAGACACAGAGGGATAAAGTGGGGTTTTATGGAGGCAAATGTTTACAACCCTAAATACAACCCAGTGTCCACCCATCTACACCAGAAGCTCCATCACTGACCACAAACACGCAGCACGGTGACAAGCTGCCAGTGCTTTAAGAGGCTGTATAACTCACAAAAGGCACCTGACTCAGACATAAGGCTACAGGTTTCATTTTCTGTCCAGACAGTTAAGGCCTACCTTAACCTTTTAAATGGACTGGTGCTCTCTACTTTCTATCGACTAATGGTCTTCTCCAACTCAGATTACTCATTTGGCTGATAAATCTGTACTTTCACTAAGTGTCCTTTTCCTCCACTAGGTCTCTCCAGGACTTCTATGCTATTACTGGATGCTCTTGCAATGTGAGGGTCTGAACAATATGAGATTTCCTATGTAACCCCTTCTTTCACTTATTTTGTGACTTGGAGTGAACGATCCCAATGCAACCTAAGTGTGGTAGGAATATCCATACCTTTGTTCCTAGCCAAATGTCTTAAGCATGAATCAACATTTCATCTCCCTCTTGGATGCTACAATTCCTGTGTCTCTGGTGGCCAAAATGTGATGGCTTCCAGGGGGAATGGGAGGCCTGCTCAGCCTTAATGTGTTGGGACAAGCTCCTGGAAGGCAGTGATGTACGGGAGTCATGCCAAGCTTTGAGGTAAGGAAACCTAGTATTTGAGCCTCACAAGTATTATGAACTACTGCTGCTTCCACATCACCCAAGGGAGCTTTTGGGTGCCAATCTCTTGTAGTCATTCTGGGCTATAAATTCCAGCCTCCCACACCAACCATCAGGTCCATCAGAATGGAAGAAGGAGGTTTTCAGTGCCCGTTTTCCATGTGGTGCTTCCTCCTGGTATAGCAGGTGGAGTTTGTGAATCTCATTTCTAGGTAGTGAGCTCTTTCTCTGGCTTCCAGCTCATCTGGTTTTTGCCCTCAGATTTTTGTTTTAAGGCCAGGTTCTCAAGCTCTAAATACCTGAGTTCTTTTTAGAAATGTGACTGATTTAGGCACTTCTGAAGGGTCCAACCTTTTAACGAAACCCTGTAATATCACAGATTAAAGTAGTTCTCATAGAATCTGTGATCAGACACATAACCAGTCCAGTAAAGATAAGGTGAGAGAAGGAACCACAACCTAGCCTTGATAAGTAATGTCCTTTTTCTTTAAAGTCTGCCCCATACTGGCTGATGCTACAACCACATCAGCATGAATCCTAAGATCACAACCCCCTGCTGACCTAACTGTGCTAACCTTTGTGTGAAACCTGGCAACTATGTACCTGCATAATTCTCAGGGAATGAAAAGCTAAGATCCTCTTTCCTTCTGAGTCATTCCAGACTCTCCAATATGGTATTCAAGTACCCTCCATTGGACTTGGATGAGATCTGTGTTCCCATATGTCTCTCCCAGCCTCAAGGCCACTGCTTAGCTTGAGACATCGAGGGTGTGGTCTCATCAGAGGGGATGGGCACAGCCTGTCCTCAGCACTTGGTGGTTTCTGGTGCTGGCTATTAGAAGGGTTTCCATATCCATGACTGCCTGTACTGCCTGTGGTGTTCCAGTACGTGCAATGAGCTTCTAGGAAGGCAATGCAGCTGGATGGAAAATCAGTACTGACCCTATAAAACTGCCTATTTCTGGGCAACTCTTGGGCACCAGAAGAACAAGGAAGGGTTAACAGGCACTCCTGCCAAATACAGAGAAAATGGGACACGCAAGAACAAATAAAAAACAAAAGACTGATTTCCAGCCCCGGGTTATTTTGTGTTGGTGACTGTGCTGTTGGATGATCAATGAAAAGCTAAAACAGCAGAGAGACAAGGTGAAGGACAGAGACTTGGAGATGGAGAAGCCAAAATGACACAAGCCTGCCCTCCAGCTACTTTAGAGAAATCACTAATTACTGTCAGTAAAAGAGCAGTATAACAGCAAAGCTCCAACGATGCTCTGTACATGGCATTTGCGAGTATATGAAACAAGTTGTTTAGCTTTCATTTCACTTGGCTGTTCTCCTTTTTACCACTGTACCTCATGAAATACTCACACTTGTGGTTTGACATCCCCCTTCCCATGAAGTGGCTATGGGTGACTGAGCACATCACAGAATCACAGAATCACAGAA
>NW_010292296.1:36785-40792 GCF_000700745.2 Antrostomus carolinensis | reverse complement strand
CTCTCGCTTTCCCGCTGTCCCCGGGGTCTGGTGCGTGCCCGGGATGGAGGATGGCGTTGGCCTCCAGAGGCAGCCCCTGGCCTCTCTTGGCAGTTCAGCCCGTGCCTCTGCCCCCAGCTCCAGGGAGGTGCTGGTGGCATCTGTGCCCATCCTTGCTGTGGCACAGCCGAGGCCGTGAAATCCTGGCTGGCATGGCAGGGGGGGGTAGGGTGGGGAGAGCCATACTGGGGCTGTGGCACATGCCATGGCCCATGCATGTGGCACCCAGGCTGGGTGCCATTACAGTCGCTCCCTTGTGCAGGTGTCTGTGTCGCAGCCTTCCTCCCCCAAATGCTTTTGTCAGCAGCAGATGTTGAGGTGAACCTTTCAGTTGGGCTTTATGGTGGAGGTGTCGACTAAAGCAGGTCTGTGCCCCCTGAGTTAGCCCTTGACAGCTTTTGGAAGGATGTCAGGTTTGGGAACCTCAAGTAAAAAGTATTAAAGTTTTAGTTTATCTTCCGCTTTGTTTGCCCCTGCTACTCTAATGGCTGCACCTCATCTTTTAATAAACACCTCCTGCAGTGCAGGACTACCCCTTCTCTGAGAGTATGTGCATTCTAGCTGGTGCCATGTGCCCTGCTCAGGCCTCCAATTTAAACAAAACTGATCCAGAAGTTGTCTCTGGCACGAGGCAGGGTGTGCTTGTTCAGGAACCCACCATGCAGTACTTCTAAATTGCTCTTTTGTTCTTGTAGTGCTTCCTCAAAGAGAGGGCCATAACAAGCAGCTGTTCTTCCTTGTCTTGACCTCCAGAGGATGGGCAGTGTGTTTTGCTCTTTGTTCCTGCCCTTTTTCACTCTCTTCCTACTTTTCTCTCTGTTTGTTCTGTCCCTTAGCTCCTCCAAGCCCAATCTCCAAGCTCCTCTAAGCACAGTACAGAGGCCCAAGAGGCCACTTCAAAAAGAAGAGGCCCTCTCAGGGTCTGTTTGGCCTCTGCACGTTACCCACGGTGTGCCCTGTTTGGAGCCTTGCCCTCAGTAAAGGCGGGAGGGATGGCAGTGCTGCCATGGAGGGACCGGCTCTGGCAGCGCACCTTTCTGAGTGCAGTGAAGCTGGAGGCAGGCTGAGCTGCTGTGTACTTTCCCCTCTGCCCAAGCAGGCGAGGGGAAGGAGCATGTGAGGAGGAAATACAGCTGTTCCAGAGCACTTCTGCCCTCCGTGCAGCAGGAGCACGTGAGGGGAGGACAGACGCAGAAAGAGAGATTCAGGAAGAGAGTACGAGAGAGAGAACTGGGGAGGGGACAGAGGAAAGCAACGAAGGGAGGGGAAAAGCTTTTTATATGTACACAAGTGTTGTTTAAAAATATGCTTATCAAGGGCAAAAGCAAATATCCTAAAAATATTAGGTTGTATCTCTTGAATCCTTGTTACTGTTCCTCCAGGAAGTGTTGCTTTTTGTTCCTCGGGTATTACGTGTTTCTTTCTCCCTCACTCTTCCAGGCTCTCGGCATCCTCTGACCTCAAGCTGAGCAGGACGTTGCCCTTAGCATCTGCCTGTCAAATGTGTAGTTCTCCACGTTGTACATGAAATGATTATTTCCATAGTTGGTTAAGGCAAGTTTCCGAGGAATGTGAAGCGAGAGGCACGCCAGTTCCTGCGGCTGGCCTTGACTGCAGTGCGAGCTTTTTGAGGCAGGGGCTGTGCCTTGGTAGCTGTGGTTACTCTACACATTGCCCTTGGCAGCTTAGGGATTCTGCCTCCACTCCTGTCCTTCCCACCCCTCTCTCATTGCTGCTCACCTCTTCTTCCCCTCTTCTTTGCCTCTCACAATTGTCCATGGGGTTATGCTGTAAACTGAATTGCTGAAAGGTTCAGCCATCTGAGTTAAAAACCTCTGCAAAAGGAGAGAGGGGAGGAGGAGCAGCTACTCCCTCTGTCTGTACAAATATCCCCATCAGCCCTGTGCTGCCTCTCCCCTACCTCCTGCTTTGAGATCACTCATCACAGCAAATGGTGATTAAAACAGTTTAAGCTCTTTAGCCATGTTCTAGCTTCTGTGGCTGCCTTAGTATTTCTACTGAAATTATAATTTTAACTTTCTACAGCATTACATTACTCTAAACAGCGTCAGGTAGCAAGGTGCAGTCTTTGGGAGCTGCATTGCTACAAGACTGTTAGACTTTTCTCTCTCCTGTTTTTTTGTTTGTTTGTTTTGAGAAACCCAGAGTTATCACAAGCTTCCATGTTTTAACTCGTGTGGTAGAGCCAGAATTGAAAGTGTGCATCTAGGAAAAGGTATGAGCAGCAATTTCCCACATGACAACAGGTATGACCTTTACATCTGATGGGCTTCAGACCCTGATCAGTGGAGAGACCACTGAGGGACAGGAGCAATGCTAATCCCTTTGTGAGGGGAACACTGCAGTATTGCTCTCTTATGTATAGTGCATAGAGTTCTAATAGCTATTAGTTTTCTGCCCTGCTTTTATAAACACCAAGCTTTTTGGGAGAGAGAAAAGAGTATGCATTGGTGTTGCGTGACGAATGTGACATGAGGACAGAAATTCATCTGTTTCTGTTAGAGGTACATCTATTGTTCTCGGTATATATACATTTTAGTAAAATATGCAGCAGCCTTCAGGAATGTTCTGTGCTAACTACATTGAATCTCCATTTCAATAATGGGTTTATGTATAGAAACCATGAGAAATAGTCATGCAACAGCAAGGAGAGGGTTTCTTTAAAGTTTATGCTTTTGACAACATAAATATATCTTAATTGTGGCTATTGCACAACTATTAAGTGTTACAAAAATTAAAATATAATTAATATTTTTGTGTTCTTTCTACTGACTTCTATTATTCTTGGCTCTAATGTAGACACTTTCTCCTTTTCTTCATGTGGTGCACTTTAACATTTGGTCTGTTGGATCTGTTGGGTATCTTGGTTCAAAATCCATGGTGCTAGCTGTATTTGAGTTGGGGGAACAAGTGAGTTTTGAGTTGGTAGAACAGATCTTGGTAATACCAAAGCTGAGGATACTGGAAGTGGTCACAAATCTTCAAGGCAAGCTCTTAGTTCTGCAGTGAACACCCACTTGTTTAGCTCATTACTTCAAAGATGTTCATGAAATCTGTCTATTATTGAATAATAACTGCTGAACTGTTAGCTGGCAAATAGCCCAGAAAAGGGATCATTAAAAACTAAATTTAATAAAGATGTCTAGAATCGTGCTTTAGTAGAAGGCTTTGTTTAAAATATTTTGGAGGCTTGTGCCGACCAGTACCATAGAAGTGTAGCACTCTCGTGTAGCACCAGCTACATGCGTGCGTATGTCTAGATAACTGAAGAGGAGGAAGGGGCAGGAAATCAATGAACTGCTTACTACATTAATGCTCAGTGATTCTCTGCAAGCACTATGCCCCTGCAGCTGAATTGTAAATGAAATCTAAATTGTAAAAGATTTTTTTTTTTTTTATGGAAATAGCTCTGAATATCAGGGCTCTGAAAGACACTGCAGCTGCTCTTCAGCCTCGCAGGTCTGAAAGAGCAGCTGTCCTTGGGTCTTATCCAGCTTGGCTCACAAAGATCAGTGAAGAGTGTCTCTAAGGCTGGAGATGCAAGTGGCGAGGGAGCAGTTTCATCTAAATCCCAGAGATCAAAGGAGTTCAGAATAGAAAGTTTCTCCTTATTCCTGGAAGGAGATAAACGGGAAGCACAAGGAGTAGTGTGAGAGTTTTGTAATGCTTAACTCTGCTATAACCTCATTGGGATTCTTCTACATTTGCTTCTGATTAAAGGTACACATGCTTTGGAGTTAAACTGTTTAATTTTGTAACTCCTTAAATGAGTGATGTTGCAGAAGCAAAAGTTCCTAATACTTAAGCTGTTCGTGTAGCATTTGTTGTCTTTAACCTCTTCAGGGTGTGTGTGTGTAGCTCCTGCCACTTTCTTCCTGGGACTAAGCTCATGTGAAGGGCCCTCCTGTCCTCCAGTGCATGTCTTCATGAGAGGGCTCTCCTTCTTA
>NW_010292296.1:12539-36758 GCF_000700745.2 Antrostomus carolinensis | reverse complement strand
AAGAAACTACAGGGTATTCTTTAATGGGAAGTAATGGAGAGGTTAAAATAAATGCGCTTTGCAGTTTCAGCAAGCCCAAAATAGCTTGTGCATGTTTCTCTTGTGATAACTTCAGGAAGTGGGGTGATTCCCTCTTCCTCCCTCTTTAATGTTTTTGGTGAATGCTGTGCTTGAGTGCTGAAATCCTCTTGCCATGAAGAGCAGACTCCTCTCAGAATAGTCCTGGGCCTTGACTTAAGAGGACCAGAAGTGAGCCCAGAAGAAGTTGCATTCCTCATCTTGTTATACTGTTGCCTACGAAAATTGCCAGTAAGGTCCTCTGTGGTGAGGGTAGCCAACCACTTAAACTGGCTGTACAGAGAGAGTGTGGAGTCTCTATCCTTGGAGATGGTCTGAAAACTGGACTGGGCAAGGCCAAAGCAATCCGCTTTAAGCCAGGTTAGCCCGGCTCTGAGCTAGATGAGATCCAGCAGTTCCTTCCAGCTGGCCGTATGCTGTGTTTCTGCATTACTGGTTGAGTATGGCTGCTTTTGTCTGTCCCCAGAACATCTGGGAATAAAAGTGGTCTCAAAACATCCAAAAATGGCCTTGAGAAGTCTGAATAAAGACTTCAAAAAGTGGAGTGTGTAGAGAAGCATAGTGTGGGGAAGTGACTGCCCAAAGTCTCATAGCAGCAGGTCAGTAATAGTGCTAGGAGAGGGTCATAAATATGCTGACTGACAGACTAGTGCCTTAGTAGCTAAAAGGTGTTGTCTTTAAACATAAAACCATCTCCTTTCTGTACTCAACTACTTTCAGATCACTTGGCAAAAGGGACTACTTTTACCCTCTGAAAGATCTTTGTTGTTGTTGTTTTGCTTTATCTGTCGTATTCATAGGATTTTTTAGTACTAAAGAACAGTTTATTGCATTGACTTTTTCTAGCAAACACTGAGAACATCAGATCTGGAAAAGAATTTGGTGAAATAAAGACAAGAGCTGCAAAGGAAATTTTTAGAAAGTGATGTTATTCCCAGTTTGCTGCATAACAATTAATCTCTTATTTTTAAGAGAGGAAAAGAGCAGAGGAAGCTATACACTGCATCCAAGTTTGAATCTTTCTTTGTTTAAAAAAAAAAATTACTTGAAGAAAACTTTTTAAAATCTGGAAGCTGAGAAGAAAACAGATCATCATTTTAAAAAGTACCATGGAAGGAGTTAAGCTGTGAGTTAACTGCATCTGTGTTTCAAATCTAAATGCTACGAACAAGGCACCATTCAGATCTTCATTTTTAAGTTATGCTGAATTCGTTATGCTGTGTTTGTTCGAGTTCTGTTCAGAGGAGAAAAAGAAAATCATGGTAGATTAAAAAAAAATTACTCTTGTTTTGGTAGCTTGTTTCTGAAGTGATGAAGCAGGATTCTCCTTTCCTTTTTTTTTCTTTTTCCCTAGCACTTATGCAGGTCATCTGCTAATTATTAGCAGCTGTGAAACTATGGAGTTACATAAGCATAACTAAAAGTCAGTGGAGCCTTGCATCACTCAGCAGATCTGTCTGTCACTTATTCACCACAATAACAGATCTGTTTTGTAACTCACTTGACACGAGTATCTAAATATGAAGAGAACCTCAGCAGGCACGGAAAGTTGGGAAATCCTTTTAAGTCGTAGAAATCAGAGATGATAATATGTTACTTTATTGTTGCCACAACCTGTTGTCCAGTTATACATGTGCTTTGCTGTTCTGTGCAGAGGGCTGTGTGTCAGAATAATGCCCTGGAACAGCTGAGCCTGCCAGCTACATAAAGCTGAATTGTCTGGGCAGCTTTGCTTGGAAGATAGGTATGGGTGCTATGCCTGGCTGTGGTGGAAGCACAAGTGTGAGTGCTTGTGCACATGTCCCAGATTAGCCATGCTCAGTGACATGGCTGAATACAACAAACTGTCTTAAAACATTAGAAAAGGCATCTTTACAATGGGATGTGTGTAGAGCTGAGAACTTGGGATTTCTTGGCAAGGAAGACACCAGCAGAGCATAGGAGAGCATGGACATGGAGAGCCTAGGGCTGGCAGATCCAGACTGTCCCCAGGTTTATAACACTGGCTCAGCACACTGCAGAATCTGGTTAGCAGCATGAGTTTCTTCCCACTGAACCTTGAGGGTATATAAAATTTAGTCTGTGATTAAATACTCAGAACTACAGGAGATTATCTAATGGATTTTCTGATCCAGACTCTGGTTTTGTTTTCAGATTTATTTATTTTTGTCTTGTCTTCTCTTTTGCTGGTTTAAAGATCTCCATAGGCAGGAGAGACTGTGAAAGCGTGAGTGCAGTGTTATCAGATGTGCAAAATACAATCCTTAAAATACTTGTTCTTGGGAATGAAGAAGGTAAAGTGAGTTCCAGCAGATATGGTGTCCTTCCTGACCAGTCTTCTGTGCACCCAGAGCTGTGTCCTGGCCCCTTTTTTCAAGAAGTGAAAGAGGAATTTGCCTGTGCTTGCTTCCCCCCCTCAACTCTTTTCTTTCTTTTTTTTTAAAAAAAAGTAATGATGTGAACAGTTAAGTTTGAGAGCTGTTGTCCCAGATCTGTGGTGTCTCTGCTATTTCTGCTGGGAACGACAGACAGTGCCTCATTAGCTCACCTTACTGGCGGGCTCTGAAAATGATGGGACCTTATAGCCACCCTCAAATTACCTTGGTCTCTGAGAAAAGTTATAGGTGTCTGGAGGCAGCCTGCAAGCTCCAGCTGCTGGGGTAACACTCCAGAGCTGTGAGGGGGTGGCATGAATCAGGAACTTTCCTTTTGTGAGTAGCCTGAATGGAATAACAGTTTTCATAACTAGTATCAACTAGGTAGCTTTTTAATAAAGACATGGATGATGAAAAATATTGGGAGGAGAGAACTGGTTATTCTCCCCCTTACCTCCTACCTGAGGAAGTGTTCCTCAGTGAGTAAGTCAAGGATACCACTTTGGTACTCTTTGGATCAATTAAGGTTGCAGTCTGGCAAACATGCACAGCATCAGTCATGCAGTGCTAAGCTCTACAGTCCTCTATTCAATTTAGACCAGCTCATCAGTCCTCCCATGGCCATCACATCAGTCTCTGCTCTCCTCATGTCCTGATTTACCCAACACTGACTGACCTGCTTTGCCTAACTATTTTTTTTTTTTTTTTTCTGTCATGGAAATGCAAAATAGAGAATTTTCACTCTTACTTTCACATTTGAAGCTACTGAAAGCAGTTTTTAAAGGAACTATTAAACATAAATGTGATGGGTTGACCCTGGCTGGATGCTAGGTGCCCACCAAAGCTGCTCTATTATTCTCCTCCTCAACTGGACAGGGGAGAGAAACTATAACAAAAGGCTTGTGGGTTGAGATAAGGACAGAGGAAGATCATTCACCAATTACCATCACAGGCAAAACGGACTTGACTTGGGGAAAAATTACCAATCAAATCAGGGTAGGATAATGAGAACTACAGACAAATCTTAAAACACCTTCTCCCCACCCCTCCCTTCTTCCCGGGCTTAATTTTACTCCCGATTTCTCTACCTCCTTCCCCTTAGTGGCTCAGGGGGACAGTAAATGGGTCTTGCAGTCAGTTCATCACATGTCATTTCTGCCACTCCTTCCTCCTCAGGGGGAGGACTTCTCGCACTCTTGCTCAGCTCCAGCCTGGGGACCCTCATATGGGAGACAGTCCTCCATGAACTTCTCCAATGTGAGTCCTTGCCACAGGCTGCAGTTCTTCACAAACTGCTCCAGCATGGGTCCTTCCATGGGGTGCAGTCCTTCAGGGACAGACTGTTCCAGCGCGGGTCCCCCACAGGGTCACAAGTCCAGCCAGAAAACCTGCTCTGGCGCAGGCTTCCCATGTGGTCACAGCCTCCTTTGGAGGTCCATGGTGGAGCAAATGTCCACCTGCAGCCCGTGTAGGACCCCACACCAGAGCAGGTGGCATCTCGGAACCTGAAGTTCTCAAACAGCAGCAGACAGCCCTAAAACTTTGTCTTAATATTAGGCAGCACAGGAGATTCTTCCTTGGACTTTCCTACTGTTTTTTTTCAAATATGAGTTCTGCATTTGATCTGAATAGGTGGCTTAGGGAGGGACAGAAAACTTGTTTCATGGCACAACTTTAAATAGATTATTCTTAATTGAATTAACTAGTCCCCCTTGGGTGTAAATGAGTAACTCAGATTCTTGTCTTGTTTAGTTTTAATTTCAAATTTCAGAATGAAGCATCTTATTCTGAAGAGTTGCTGCATACTTATACTTACTTGTCCCCTTACATGGAACCAGAGCAATATTTATTTCTTCATTTATTGGTTATCCTCTTCCTAGCAGTTCTCTGCATGATCAGTGTCTCAAAGTTTTATTACAGCTTCTTCTTTTTTTCATTTGTGTGTCCTTAAAAGAAGTGTGCATGCTGACTGGAGTCAAGAGGAAGACAAATTAACTTGAGTTGCTATAGGGAGCTAGAAAATTAAGTGTTCCATAACTGATAAACAGCTTGAGGTGACTGGACAAGTTCTCTCTTTATTCATCTAAAATGTGCCAGTTGTTTTGCAGAACATCCCTGTTGCGAGTGAATTGCAGGGTAAAACCCAGTTGGATGTCATCATGTGCAGTACTTAAATGAGAACACTGAGGGATTTTGTGCTTCCAAGGGAAAGAACTCTCATTGTTGTCTTCTCATTTGTGTTATTTTAAAAGTTCTCTAAAAAAGTTTCCTCTTAGGAGGAATAATGGAGTTCATAGTTGTTTACACTGAGTGGTATATGACTGCTCTTTTTTGCTTAGACTGAAAGCTGTTATTCTTCTCACAAATATGTTTGTTCACCATCCACTCATTAATCAGTGAGACTGAGGCATTAAAGAAACCATCGTAATGATACCACGTGGTATATAATACCACAGTATTTACAGCTTCCAAGGCCTTCGCTCCAGGCCATCTGCTGTGGGGTATGGACAGAAGCAAATGAAAATAGAGTGGAAAAACCCTGCAAGAAGAAAAAGTAAAACCAACTAAACAAACAAAACATATAGTGTCTTTTCACATTCTTCCCTTTATACAGAGATAAGGAAGTGTCCCACTGCTATTTCTTAGCTAGGCATGACTTTATGCCCTAGGAAGTGAGAACAGAGACACACCAAAAAAAACAAAACAAAACAAAAAACCAACCAACCAAAAAACCCCACTCTGGACTAGCAAAAGGGCTAATAGGTGCAACCCTGGGTCCAGTCCTGCCCTCAAGGTAAGGTTTCTGTGGGGGATCAGCACTAAGAAGAGACCGGTGGAACAGGATTGCTCCAGGCAAGGTCAGTACAGCATTTCTCAGGCTTTTCTCCGGCCTGTTTTCCATCAGGCTTTGGAGGTGCTTCCTCTGTTCTCTGGTGGAGACTCCTGGTCATTTTTGGAAACTTCCATCCTGAAAGTAGGATCACTTTCTTCTGCTCTAAAGCTCCAGTGCCCTTGATAACTTTCTTCTAAAGTTTTGGAGGGTCACTGGGATGTGACTGTACCTGGGAGGAAAAAACTCAGAGTGTCTGCAGGCATGTTTGATGCAATAAATCTCAGTTCTGTCCAATGAAATTGCACTGATTGCAGTCTCACTTCACTGTATTTAATTCTGGCGTGTTCAGGTCCTGCTTTTTTCCTTTCTCAATGGAGCATGTGTATGGTATCACTCATTTTCTGAAACATGCATCAGTGCAGGATTTCAGACCCTGTCACTAAGGAATCTTGTCTGGTATAAAGGCAAGTATAAAATAAGGGATTTTTTTTTTAATAGTTCTTAAAGATATAATTATGGAAATAGCCTCATGGACAATCAAAGGTCTTCAAAACCAGAATTCCAACGAGCAATGCATTAGAAGTTGAGAGAACAGTCCTTGTCCCATTTAGCAGCAAAAAGCCCAAAGTTAAATGTGTCACAAAGTTACTTAAATCCAAACCATTAACAGCATGAAACCTCAGGTAGGTCTAAAGAGCCTGTATAACAGCTGGTGTAGCCGAGCCCCCGCTGTCAGCGCATAGCAACAGGGAAGCGGGTGAAGAAACACCTTCAGACTCCTGCAGTGTACAGGGATGCTTCCAGGCATTGCCGGTGAGAGATGGGGAGTATCAGCTTGCAGCTCATCCTCCATGAGGGACCGTGCTGGCTCTGCTGGGACGTGGCCCACAGACCAACTGGAAGCAGTGGGCTCTACCAAAATGCCCATGACTAATCTCCTTGGCTTACCCAAGGGGGCTCATGCTGTGGTCTCCCCCTTACTCTGGGGTAGTTATAATTTTTCAGGCCAAACAGGAGCATTTTAGGAGGCCCCCGCCACGTTCTTCTGCACTGTTCTCTTATGTCACTGCTGTGACACAGCCTCTCAGGGGAGCCAGGCAGCTTCACTGAATAGTCTAGAAGTTGGACTGTAAGGCATTTCTGCTCTGTTAGCAGCAACTTTTCAGCTTGCCATGCTTCAAAATACACAGAGCCAGTTTTTTTCTGTTGCACATAGGTAACACCCTCAGTAAGCCATATACTTAGCTATAAACTTAATTATTCTGTTCTCTAGTGAGTACCTGGCCTTTGCTGTTTGGAGAGGAAAGAAGAAAGTAAGTGCATGCAGAGTGCAGACAGATGATTACAAGTTCAGTTATATTCCTGTGTAGAACTTCAGCTAATGAGGGAGACCTGGTGCCAAGCTGTTTTGAGCCAGAATGGCATACTGCTGCCTTTGCTCTCAATCTCGACCTGCACAGTTGAGGGCTTATCCTGTTTGCCAGTTCCCAAGCGTGTTATGGGAACTTTTATAGCCAAGGCATCAGAAGTCCAGCTCCTTTTATTTGTCTAGCTGTGGGGACAACAGGGTGTCCCCGTACCCTTTTGAGGTAGAGGTATTGCTTTATGTCCTGTGAATAAAGTTTCTTGATAGCTTCTCAACTTCAGCAGTTGAAACCATGGTGATTAGTGATTGTTTTGGTGATTGGCAATATAGGGCATTTTATTTCTAGATCAGCATTTTATCTCTAAGCCAGGTGAGCTGTGACTAAACATTGCTTTCTATCAGGTTTAGGATAGTCTAAGTGCAATGAGTTGGTAATCCCAGGTCTGCAAGACAAAAGTTGCTGCTCAAAATGGCATTGAATGCCTCCCGCACTGAAAGGCATCGTGAAGTAGTCAGATTGTGAATGAGGACTGAAACTGTTTCATGATGGCTAAAGAGTGATCCTTGCAGATCAGGGCCAACGCTGGCCATAGCGGTGTGAGCAGTCTGGCTTGGATGTGTCCCGTGGAGCTACCCCTTACATGTGAGGGAGATGTAGGATCTCTCAACAGGGCTGAATTTTTCACCATCTGAGGAAATAGAGACCTTTAGTCTCCAAGGCTGTTATCTGGATGCTTTTCATGGACCTTGCAATTCCCTGTTATTTTTTAACTACTGCTCTCCTAATTCATACTAATAAACTCTCCTAATTTATAGTAATTGCGCAGATAATTAAATTAGAATGTGGCATTGAGTGGATATACGTATTCATATACTGAGCCTCCCTTTTTTCTCTTTATTCTTGAGATAATATTGTTTTCAGTAAATACAAATTAAAGAAAAACATGATCTGATCTTGCTCACCTTACTTGGATGTAGTTCCAATCAGTACGAGATTGCTGGGACTTGTACCTAAACAAGGAATAAAATATCTCATCCATTATACAGCAGAGAAGCTGCTTCTGTTTTATAATCACCCAACTAGTATGCACAGACTCTGATCTGTGGCTGTATTTGGCATCTGGATATTCTGATGGGGCATATACCACCCATGGGAAGAATGCAAGAAATGGACTAAAGTTCCCACGGATTGGGACTTTTCCCTTATATTAAAAAAAAAAAAAGTAAAAGGGCATGAGCTTTGGATAGGATGCCCCTACTATAAAATGCTGCACAGCTTTTTTTTTGTCTCCAGTGAAATCATGCCAATATTCCTGTTATTATCCTGCTTCTAGCTACCTCCCTTTCTATTTTCTGCCTAATCACAAGTTTTCAGTCCTTCCAGTGTGAAGATTCAGAATGTAAAGGGAAAATAAACTAAGCAGAAGTAACAGCTTGAAACTGTGTGGTCTGTGTCAGCTGAAAAATTGTTCTTGTCAATTAGTTTTGGTTTTGTGACTTTAAAATGTGTGGATATTGTGGTATGTCATGATTTCTAAGGTGTAAATTTGTTTAGCTTTGTTTGCCTGTACATATATTTATGTGTATATACGTGTACACAAATGCTGATGGGAAGTTTGAATTTAAAGTATTATTCAGATTTAAGTGTGATCTTTTAAAAAGTTGATATTTTCTACTGAAATAAGCAAGTATATAAAAAATCTTCATCAAATTGTTCATACCTGAAACTTTGTAAACTTTTCTAGCTAAAGACAAATTGTTCAATAGCATCTTTTAATATTGCCATCATAGGCAATCATTGCTCTCACGTTGAAAAAGGTACTTGAAGACTAGACATGCCATTGGCAAAGTGAAGAAAGACTGCTCTAGGAAAACAGCTAGGCAATTTTTACTGGGCAAAAAGTGTTGAAAATACTCTTTGCAAAGCTGGCATACATTGTTTCTTATGTTGGTGGACCTGTTCAGTAATCACATATTCTTTGATCAGGTCAAAAAGAAACTGTGTCTCAAGCCTATTGTATGAAAAAGCTGCAAACTAAGAAATTGAGGTTTATGTGAAATTAAGTATTGGAAGCAACAACCAGCGTCGTTTCTTTTAATAGAACTTCCTTTTTGGTTCCCGAGGACATACTAAGTTTGTATAATTATAGATATTTCTAGTAAAGAGACTTCCACAAAGATAGTTCTCATTTTAGAATTAGATCTTATGATATATGTCATCATATATGTGTACTGCAGGACTTGTCTTCAGAAGTCTGTTAATGTCTATATAATTGGGGCAGGGAGGACGAGTAACTTTCTGAGAGCAAGGTTTGTTAGTTCAGCCATTTTCACTTGAGAAATTCATAGGCATTTCTAGGCATATTATGTTTTCTTAGTAATGGCTTTTATTTATGTGGCTGTCCCCTGAAAGGGTAATTTGTGGCTAAAACCAAGGGTGAAAGCTGAAAATGTAATGTCTCGGGTGCATAGCTATGTAAAGGATTTTGTCATAGTTTGCTGGGTTTTTGTGGGGTTTTTTCCTGGTTTCAGATAGGACTGGAGCAGTGTGAAAACTCTTCAACTTCCACACACATGTGACACAGAGGGGGAATTTGCCAGAAAATTTTTGACCATCAGATTTTGTTCACATCCTGCGTGAAGGACAAGATAGATTCTCTGGTTTATCTGGTATGACTCTCCTGCCCCCAAGGAACATGTTAATATTTCATCGTTCTGAAGGAAACATAGTGGGCAACATTAAATATTTACATCTCTCTACAAAGTGACACGGATGCCACCAGGGTACCCAGCTCTACATCACACATGCTCTAATTCACCCCAAACACCCACTGTTTACTAATCTTCAGCCCCTGTCTGTGCCGATAATGAGCAAGAGGAAATGGAAACAGCAGGGATTATATGCTACTGAGAAGTCCCAGTTTCCATGCCTGGTTGTAATTCTTTCAACAAACTCTTGCTGACTGTGCTCCTGCTTTGAAGTTTGAACACCTCTGTATTAGTGCTTGGCTCTGGTGATTTGGCAAACAGATTTGGGGTCTTTTTTTGTAGTTGCCTATTAGCAGCTCCAAATGATGGCTTACTCTTGCACTCACACGTTGTTCCTGCTTGAGCTCAGGAGCAATACAGATTGTTTTGCCCAATCACAGAGATGTTAATTGCTCATATTTGCTGGTGACAGGTACCAGATAGAAAACAGTCCCCACCATATCCACTATTCTCTGTGTGTGTGTGTGTGTGTGTGTGTGTAGTCTTAACCATATCTGTGAAGGGGGTGAGTTTCCATACAATGAATAAACAGGGCCTGTTTTTATAAGGCAAGTGGTATGTGTGGGTTCTGAATGCTGGAATTCGGCATGCTCCATTAGCCAGGATCACCATGTCCCGTACGCTCAAATGTGTGGATGTAGGGTCATGCACATTTCTAACCCAAAAACCTCAGAGCCCATGATTGCCTTTTTATCTCCATAGCACAGGACAGCAAACTATTTGTGTAAATGACTTTACAGCTGTGTCTATTAACATCCCTGTGTAGTTTATCTGTCAGACCACTGTGCAACTTGTTATTGCTGCCAGGGTGGTCCTTTATCCATAAATCAAAAGCTGTTTGATCTCGTGGCCAGTGAGGGGAAGTCAATTTACGGTCTTAAAAACAACTTGTGCCATCTGCAGGGTTACTGGCACATGTCTCCATTAGGTACCCAGGTGTAGGTAAGGAAGAGCTTCAAGTATGCTTTCTGTTTAGAAGATAAAGAAATGGGTTTGTCTTGTGTATATATGAGCTGAGATACATTGTTAGTTAAAAGCAGATTACTGCTGAAAATCCCATTGAGGCTGCAGTCCTCCACAAGGTGCCAGTCAACAGATTCCTCATCTGTGACAAGGATGGAGAAACAAGCAGTTTGTTTACAGAGGACAGAATTTATCAGGCTTCAGATGTTTCCCTTCACATCTTAATGGTCTGTGGTCAGAGCTGTGGTGGCTCAGCAGGCCCCACTGCCCGAGGGCTCTGCAGACACAGCGAGTCCCCCAGGTATCACACAGCTGCAGTTGCTGTCCCTGCAGTGCCTTCTCCAAGCCCCCACTGAGGTGCCACTGCACTCCAGGCTTGGCTGGAGTGATGCCCTGGGAGGCTGTTTTCCTTGGATGTAACTTAAAAGCAGCTGGGAGACTGCTGTGAGTTACCTGCTGGGAGAACAAATTCCTCTCCTTTTGAACAACATGGAGTATCTGCAGGGGTATAAAACTACATTTGCCCCACCAGTGACTCCAAGCAGAGTTCTGGCATGGTCCAGTATATGCAGCTAGATCCTCACACAGCGGCTGACACATTAAAAGTGACTTTGTAAATGTAGCCCCTTCTTAAAATGGAGAGAAATAACCCGTCTCCTGTGCGGGCTGAGGGCTGTCTGAAAGCCCCTGGGCGAGCAGCTGGGGGAGGACAAAGAGGCAGTGTGCAGAGAGCAAACATGGCCACTTCCTGAACTCTTCAACTTCCCCTCCGTGCCTCTGAACCTTGGGGTCCAGCATATCGTGTCTCTGTGTGCTTACTGAGGGGAAAATGCTGGAGCTGTGTGTCTCACAGTGCTCACAAGTGTCTTCCAGTGTAAATAATACCTTGGCCATTTGGCCCACAACTTTAAATGGGGGCAGAGCAGGTGGCTCTGCAGACACGTGTTTGTGCTGCGCTGCTGCTACAACCACAGGCGGCCAGATGGGACGTGTGCGAGTGGCGTGTGTGCGCCCAAAAAGAGTCTGATGCAAAAGCATCCCTGGGTCGTGCATGCGTTTCCTCTTGTGTGGATATCCTCTGTATGTTTACACTTAAAATACTTATAGCTCTTATTAGCTGTGTGTGATTTGTTCAATCCTTAACTGCTGAAGTTCCTTGAATTGGAAAGGTTTGTGCTGGTTTCACTTTGTCAGCCTGAGCGGATCCTTTCCTGTACTGAGCTTGTCCCTTTATCCACCAACTTTTCATACTGTGTCTGCCAGCTTCCAGGGGAGGTGGGATTATCCTTGCGCAGCTGATCTTGCATAAGCACAGAACTTGGCAGCCCGTGACCCTGGCAGTGGCACGTGCTGCTCTGTGAAATCCTGTTGGGTTTTGCTGCCTCTTTGCCAGAGGTCACTGCTCCTTCTTCTCTGTGGGTAGAAGGGATCCTCAAAGCCATTGTCACTTGATTTCCAGTGGGATCAGTCAAATTACTTTAACCCACTGATAAAAATTATTGGAACGAATTTGGCTTGTTTGATAGTAACAAACCAGTGAGGAGTGGGAGGAAGCCCCAGGGCAGCAGACAGGGAAGTAATCCTGGCTGGTGGTCACCAGGAGGCTGCTTACAACATTGATGTCTTTATCTGGCACAGTTTAATTTAAAATATAGCATTTTTAGTGGAAACCTCTTGATTTATGTAGAAATTACATAGAATGCATCATCCACTGGTCAAAGAAGAGGCTCCCATTGGTTTGCTCTGGGCCTCTCACTGTGAGTGGTGGTTTTGTGTCACAGCCTGGGCAGCAGCAGAGTTCATGCTAGCTTCATGCTAGCAGTGGTTCACCCTCTGTGGAACCTCTGTGCCAACACAACTGAGGCAGCTGTGGGGCATGATGCAAGAAATGAATAGCAGTGGGGGGACAGCTATAAAGGAGTGTTGCTGCTGAAAGCTTTGCATCTCAAAAGCGCAGCATCGCTGTCTGCTTACTCTCTTTCTGCATTCAGGTTCTTTGCACCCACATTTAGGTGCAGCTAAATCCAATGGTGCCCCAGCACAGATGCTTGCAATCAGTCTCCAAGGGAACTGCTCCAGCTGTGTAACCCATCTGCCTTCACTCAGTCCTTGCCCGGTGATCAGTGCCCCAGGCATTGGCTGTTGTTATTTCAACTCTCACTAAATAAAGGAACATCTAATTGATCTCCACCCCCTGCCCTTAGCCTAACTGAAGGGTGTTTAACGTGCTCCACAAAGAAGCACCTTCCAGCGGCGCAGTATCTCCTTGCTGACCCTGGTAAGGCCATTTTGCCTCTCCTCTGATGTGGTGGGCTTCAGACTATCTCCAGGCTGTCTCAGCGTTTCTGGTGTTGGTACCACTTAGGATTAGATTGCCTTTCCAAAATTCACGTCTTTAAAAAAAAAAAAAAATCTGCTAAAGTCCCACCTATTGACTAATCCTGTAAAATACTCTTTAAGCCAGGACTTGACTCCTTTCTTGTGATGTGTTCAGGCCTGTTTGTCCCATCACTAGATGACAATACATGGATGCACACTGCTACAACTGAAGTCTCTTCTGAAGTCATAAACTATTTTTTGTAGAACTCAAAACTCATGTGAAAGCTGTTTGCCATGTTCAAATTTAAAATATTTCTGAAAATTGCTGATAACTGCATCTATTCCAATACATCAATTCATTACCACACTGAAGATTTGATAAACAAATCAAATGAGCTGAAATTTCCCACGCCTGCAGCGTAATTGCATTCTCTACTATTGCATTTGTTTCCTCTTTAAAAGAAGTGGGGGGCGGGGGGGGCACTGAGCATACTATAACAGAATCACATTCAGTGTTTGGTATTAATACAATGAAATAGTACAAAAAGGTCCATTGAATCATGGAGTGACTCAGAAGGCAATCGAGGAGGGCTCTTTGGCTTTGCAGAAGTGTCAGTGATCCAACATGAGAGCAGAAAGCTCTTACACATGCTGTAAGGGACAGTTATTTTCTTCATCTGGCTTTAAAAAGTAAGCGGAGCGAGTCTAGCAAGGTGCGGTGAGGAAGTGTGGTGTCACATGCAGCTCTGCAGGAAACGAGACTGAAGCTGCTGGGGAAGTTCAGAACCGGGTGACCTCCAACGGATTCAAATAGCACAGGTTAGTCCTCTTAAAATGTCTCTTTAGCTGTCCTCCTGGGGGTCTGCATTTGTATTTTCACAGGTCATGGCACTGGAGGGTGGGCATAAGTGGTCTGTATGGCACTTGTGTTAGCAGGTAGCGAGCAACATGGGCTTTCAGAGCAGGACCTTACAGAGCAAAAATAGGAAGCTCTTCTGTGAGTTAGCCCAGTTTGTGAGAAGCTGGGAGCCCGCCTTGTTGTACAACAGCAGTGTGGTCCTGAATCACATTAGAAGTGTGACTGAAATCTTCTCCGTCTTGTTAAGAATTTCATGTAATGAGCAAAAGGTCTGGCTTTTTAATAGAAGTGTTCGGTGTTAATCAATACCAGAAAGTGCTTTTCCAAGCACAGGTTAAAGATACTGACTGTAGTGAGAACTTGGTTTGTTTTGGCTGCACCAAGTATATACTGTTCTGTTTGATTTCACTGGTATAGTCTCTTGTTAAGGTTTTCTGTCATTCCTGGTGTTTTCTGTTGAGAAATTTCACCCCAGCTTCTCTGTGCTGGAGGGTTTTGGCTTGGGAACGCACCGTTATCAGGAATGAAGTGGCACCAATTTGGTGCTGGAGAACTTGGGGGCTGTCAGAGGGAGGCTGTTCAATGGGATGTACATTTTGTATTCCTGCACAAAAAAATGCCTTTGTTACTTTTAGATATTGCTAGGCCATTATGATTAATTACAAATTTGGAATGTGAAGTCAGAGTGAGAGTTAAAATAAACTCTAGGGTGATACAATGTAGAATATTGTAGTAGTACTTCACAGAATCTGAACTAGATCTCAATCCTAGCGCAGGGCGCACGTGGTGCTGGGAGAGCGTGGGGGAAGAGGAGGTGGCACCTGTGCAGCCAGTTCCGGCAGTGGTGGTGGGTGGCAGAGGTGTGTGCTGCCCGCAGGGACACCCTGGCTCGCAGGCAAGGTCACAGCTTGCCAGGCAGAGGGCCTTGGATGGTGGAAGTGGTCGTGATCTAGCATGAAATGCAGCTGTTGGGGATGACAGATGCTGTATCGAGGGCACGCCAGACATTAAAATCAGAGATTTGAGTGTCAGGCAAGTATTTCTAAAACTGTCTATACTTCTTCCCAAACCTCTTTTAAAACATTTCCCTGATTCTGTAGAAAAACAGACAAAGTTGCACAGCTGTTTTACCCTCGTTATGCCACCTAGTGCCTTCATCTTGATCTCACTGTAAAAACACTTATGTACAGTGAACACAGCAGCTCGGGAAGGACTGGGCTGCAGAGCAGGGAAGTCCACAGCTCCTCCTGCCCAGGAGCTGGATGCTGGGGCTGGCTCTGCTGCAGGGTGCTGAAGGTCACAGCGATTTGGGAATAGCAGGACCCTGTTTCTGGGCACTTAGCAGCTCTGTGGCTCTCGCTCTCTGCAGCCTTGCAGAGCTTGCTCTCAAGTTTTGAGCTTTGGAGTTTTACATGCAGCAGGCTCTGGCCTTAGCTGGGATCCTCTGCTTCTGTAAAACCGGGAAGTTTTGCAAAGAAAGCCAAAGTTCTGCCCAAAATCAGCCTTTCTGCTTTATTAGGGTTTATAGCCTTCACCAGAACACTGTGAAACCCAATTCTGTTTAACTAAATGTGATTTAAAAGCAATTTAGTAAAATCCGCTGCAGACATTTTCATTTCAGCCTAATCCTGCCTTATAGCAGCTCATCTCGAATAGGTTAGGCGTTGTTTTAAGCTAAATATAATGGCTCGTAAATAATACATTTGAGCCTCCATGCAGTGGTTTGCGCCAGGTATTTGAAATTGAATTAAAGAATAAACTGATACGCTTTCCTAAATAAATAAAGCCTAACACTTTTACTCTGCTACCAGGAGCGAGCACAAGCAACCATGACTGAAAGAGGAGGGAAGGAGCAGGAGAGAGTGCAGGAGAGTGGGAATTTCTGAATGGGCCCGGTCCACCAGCTTCCATTATGAAAACCAGGGAAAGTCTTTCCCTAACAAATTAAAAAGGAAATCTGCAAAAAGAGGAAAGGGAGTAAAGAGTACAGACTAAACAAAAGGAAATAAATATGGATTGGAATGAGAGAGAAGGAAACCAAAAAAAGAAAATAGTAAAAAATGGAACCAGATGGGAACAAATTCTGTGCTCAGGAAAAAAACCTTCCTCTCTTGCTGAACTTCAGAAGGAAGGGAGACTGTGTGTATGTGTTTCTACGTATTCATAGCATCTATGGAAGAAAAATAAATTTTTCTGTATGATTTTTAAAAATTATTTATGTTGGTTTGTTTCCCTTGGGCAGTATTACTATAAAAGTTTGTAAGTTTGAGAGAGCTTCGAAGTTAGATGAAAGCAACTTTAAGGTATCCTTAATTCTGCGAACAAACAGAATAAACCACTCAGAGTGTCACTTTAATCACTGGCCAGTCTTGCACCCTAAAAGCTCCTCAGCTGCACTGCCGCGTTGACTTTATCTCAGCTGTACGCTTGGATCCATGGCACAGGGTTGTCCTACTTTCTGCAAGGGAAAAAATAGGAGTTAAGATGTGCAACACCAGGTAATGGAAACCTGAACTGCATAGGCCAGCTTCAGAGAGTTTATAGCAGTATCCCCTTGTGAGTTTCATTTCACCACATAGTGTGTGCAAAGGTTTCATACCAGGGAGAGACTGGAGTCTGGAGACTTTGATCTCTAAATAGAAGTAAATCCCTAAAATGCTGGATGGTTACTGTTCTTATTTTATTTTAAATTGACTGGATTGTTAAATACATTTTGTTGTTTTAGTATTAAATGCATCAAATGGACAAGGGTAACTTTTGCTGGGACCTTATTTGCAGCATGTCTCTGTCATGTCTTGCTGGCCATTCCATCCCCTTTCCTTCCCCCCACACACTTGAATGCAAGTTTTGCAAATCATTTCTCTAATTAGCTGTTAAAAGCATCGAGAGGTTGAAGGAGGTCGTTTTTACTTTTGTCTAATTGATTTGTTTCAGCTTTTGTATGCATTTTTCTCTAGCCTAAACTATAGAAACCTCCGTATTACAAGCTGATTGGTGAACCATGGCTTTTTTAAGAGGAGCAACTGTAGCAGTGGATAACTCTACAGTTCAGTCTTACTGCCACATCCATCCACACGTGTTTTTAGGCTTTTCTGCTTTCATTCCACCATTTATATTGGATTTTACAATGCTATGCTGAAGTAAGGGGAATTATCTTAAAATTGTTTGAGAACAAATTGGGCTGTTTGGCCTCAGGGACATATATGGAGAGCAGTCAGTGTATTTTCCTGTTCTGATTCCTCTTTAGCTGGAGGCAGGCTTCTCTTTACATGCTGCTGGTTTCTGGTGCAGAATTTCTGCTTACGCAAGGAAATGCATAATAGATACATAACCAGGCTCTGTGGTCCCCATGGTTTCGGTTTCTCAATTAATAGGCTGGGGTTTTTTTCTTCTTCCTTGCAGGAATGTGCAACCTGGGAAATGTTACTGCGATCTAATTAACTTTAGCAAGTGTATTCTGGACCGAATTTGCCAGGCCTCCTATTCTGTGCAAGCACCTCTCCTGCTGGTGAGGAGGTACAGAGACTGCGGGGTTTTCACTGGGAGAGGGACGGGAGCTGGGAGGAGTTGCTGTGTCAGGAGGAGCACAGGGACATATATCTCCCACGTGTGTCATCCCTGGCTTGTAACAGTTGAAAGGCACAGAGCCACCCAAGTCTTGATTTGCAGTGTGACAATACAGGAGCTATTCTTCTCCAGGGCAGGATTAATGGCAATGCCAGTTTACTGACGCGCTCTGATGTGGCACACCTTCTCTGATGGCAGATTTAGGTGCCTTAGGTTATGTCAGATTTTCTGCCAAATCCACAAGCTTTTTACACGTGCAGTGGGTTGTTTTTCATTCCAGTAGCACAGGGCTAACGGTGGAGGGATTTAAGACTTCACAAGCGAGTCAGGAGACATAAGATACGATTTGACCAGGCACTGTGAATTCATAGTTGTCCTGACTTAGGGCAAATGATGTTACAGTTGAAAACTGCACAGTGAAGGATGCAGTGCTCAGAGTTTGGTGCTAATGAACAGAAATAATATGAAAAGGTCCATTGAGACACACAGTGAATCAGAAAGAAAGAAAGAACAGCGAGTTTACTTTTAATTTTTTTTTTTTTCATTGCAGCAGAGGCTCAAGCAGAAAGGGTGTGCTGTAGATGGGCTGCAACGTGCTGACCTAGAGCTGGTGCAGTTCAGCAGATCAAATATTATTTCTTATCTCAAATGCACTGTGTTGTAAGCCCTGACTGTGGCTTCTTTGTGATTAGTGGGCCAGGTAGAAACTGATGCTGGGAGGCTCCCAGAGGCACTTGGGATTTTGGTTCTCTGTAGACACAAACACAAAACCATTTTGGGCTTCTTGATAAGGTCTGTTGCTGGTCCATGTGGGTTGATGCTTTGGTGTAGTTTCAGCAGGGCATTTGCTTTGGATACCACAGTCTGGAGAAATCTGGGTGCTGGGCTTGGGAGATGTGAGAGGGAAGAGTTAGCCCTAGGAGCAGACAAATGCCTCGCCTCATTCATAACTCCACAACTCATACCGAGCAAGATGAACTGCTGCCAGGATGGGGATTGGTGCAAAGCCTAATATTTGGAGAGTTATTCCATTAGAGGACCAAAAAAGATGGTACTACTGTGTGATCAGTAGCCAAACATACCTATGTGGACACTGCAGATTAGAAAAGGTGGCTGTTTGAAGGAGGGAGACATGCATATAGGGAAAAGATGAGTATTTTTAAATTTACATTTATATTTTATTTCAAATTAGTATATTGGATGCTGCAGAAGAACATGCAATGCAGTACTAAGATACAGGTGGTGAATTGTGTCGCCATCACCCATTTCAAGTATGTTATGGTATTATGGAACATCCTAGGAGTAATGATGAGAAACAGACCACATACAGCCCATAAGGAAAGACTGGAGGAAACATGATTGCCTAGCCCAAAGAAGAGAAGATTAAAGAGGCATGTAAACAGTCTTCAAATAGTCATGAAGAGGAAAGGAATAAATTATTCTGCACATCAGTTGTAAATAGGATGACAAACTGCAAATACAATCAAAGCAAAGCAGGTTCAGATTAGGTACTGGGAAAAACTTAATTAGCTGTAAGGCTAACGAAGTAGATGACTAAGGCATATTGGAAAGTTTCCATGAAAGAAGAGATAAATACCTGCCAGGAATTGTATCATCGATAGTAACTCAGGAGAAGGGTAGGTGACCTCTTCCAGCCCTGTTGTCTGTTGTTCAGTCTCCTTGTTGATGGTGACTTTAAATTTTTCTGGTTATTGATGAAAGCTGAATAGTTATTTTAAAGGCAATAAACACTTCAATGTGTATGGTACACTATATCCCCTACTCCACTTCTGAGGGAAGGAAGGTGACATGCTGTTTCTGAGTTCCTGAGGAGATTTTGCTCTTCTAATTTGGCAATCAACAGATACAATGAGTGCATTATACTGTGCACGGTGGGAAAGCATTGAGTTGTTATCACTAGCAGCTGGCAAGGTAAATACGCGGTCTGCTTGCGGCATAAGAGGGAGAGTTGAAAAGGCAGGCTGTGCCTTTCTGAGGTAAACAGTTGTGGGAAGACAGAAAACAGCTCATTTTTATCATGGATCTCAACACTCTGGTACTAATGGCAAACTGCAAACTCCCACTGACTGTGCAAAACCTGTTTGGTCTCCATTGAACAGCGTTTCCTAACAGACAGTTTGGATGGATCAGGGCTCGCTGAAGCGGTGTCTGGCGGTGAAGCTCAGGCTTTGTTCACACAACAGCCCTGGTGCTGCCGTACCCCTTCTGCACAGAAGTGGGGCTTTTTACCTGTGTGGTGGTGCCTGGACCCGCGCCACCAGTAACCCAGCCCTCCTTGAGCCAGCCTGCTTGTAAGAGCCTCGACAGATACCGATGAAAACGGTGGTCCTTGCAATAGCACTTGTTTGAGGACTGCCACTCATCAGGACTGCACTTTAAGAGAGAAAGTAGACTTTGTGAGAGTAGTAGTGTCTTATGGCCCGATAAAACCAATGCAAAGCTTCCTTTCAGCTGTGAGTTTGATCCAGATACAACAGCTTTCTGAGTTCGGAAAGTTTCCTTTGTATCTGGAAGCTTGTGGCCTCAGATTTGAAGCGGTTCTTAACTCTCTGTTTAATTATCAATTCTGGTTTTGAAAGCAGAGATATTAGGAGTCCTCTTTCAGTCTGCCATGTGCTAAACTTACTGTTCAGTCTTACTGAAAATGAACCCAGTTTGGTTTTGCCCATGCAAGCTAGCCAAACCATTCAGCCAGTTTAATCAGGGTTTCAACTGTATTTACAGGATTCAGCAGATGTGATGCTAACTTTAGCTAGGGTTTAACAACTGTGACAACCATTCTTGTTACAAAGAAATTAAAGGGGAAATTGGCTGCCACCCTCCAATACCTGCTGTTTCAGGGCACCTGCACTGAGCACTCCAGCCTGCAGTGACCAATTTGTTTTCTCCTTGGAGCTTTTGGTAGATTGGCATTAGCAAGGACAAATTTGAGCAGTCCTGCGGAGTAAGAGGACTGGCCGATGAAGTATGTTCTAAAGAGGAAATGCAAGTGTTCAATGATGGTATGTGGCTGCTTTTGGTTTTGTGGGTACGTTTTTTTGTGACAGTGGTATGCTGTACATACTGCCATACATACTTTTTTTTTTTTTTTTTTTTAGATTAAACATCACCAAACTACTACTTTTTATGCAAAAAAGCTGCATTCATAACACCAGCAGGAGCTCGGCTAGACCTGCTGTCTTGCACGGAGGCAAATTACCTCCAAAATCAGCTGCTCCCTGTGGAGCAGGCTGTCTCGGAGCTGCCAGCTAGCACCAAGGTGAGATGCTGGCTGGACACCACTTCCAAAAACCTGGCAGAAACCAGGAGCTGCTGGCCAGGCTACCTTGTCTCTCCTTGAGCAATGGCGTGCAGCTCCTACTGCATTCGGGCAAGATGTGGATTTGTCCCTCTAGCACATTCACCTGCCTAGGATGTCTGCCAAGTCTGACCGAGCAGGGAGACAACCCATGCAGTCAGCTAGATATGACCTCACGTGTGATGTCACTGCAGTCCCCTGATCCCTCTGGTAAACCTGTGCCCTCCAGGGCAGGCACCCACATGACACATTGCCTTTGACTACACTTGCTGCATGGAAATACTTGGTTGTCAAAGGTCATGAAAACAGTTGGAGAGATAAATATTTAAAATAAAATGCAGGTGAATAGAATCTCTTTCTTTCAATTAACAATGACTTGGACAAAAGCTCTTTTTTAAGGTGTGTGGACTCCACTAGCTTCACAAATAGAAAGTGGGGCGTGCTGCAAGTTTCCACGGGCCAGAGTTGCCGCAGAAGGCAATGTGGCTGCACTGTATTTCTTCTCAGGCAGGCAACAGAGGACATGCCTCCTCTTTGAATAGGGGAAGCTTGGCTAATTCTCTGCTAAGCCACGAAAGACTGTGCCCTGCCTATTTTTTTGGCAGAATCCATTAATAATCATTCTTTCCAGCTTTTCTTCTTTACTCACTAGCTAAGTACTTGCCATGTGCAGCTGTAAAAAGTTGTTTCCAAAGAGAAATAAATTGGAGCAAAGACTTCTGTAATCGGAGACGTGGAGGAAAGCAGAAGGGCGTTTTCACTTTGTTGTCCTTGGTTGCTTTTGGTTGATTTGTGCCATGCTTTAAACTAGTCCCCTTTACAGGACTTGGGGCCCCCTTGCTGGTCCACATCTGTGTCCTCCTGGTATTAGCTCTAGTGGCACCCATGCCCCTCGTGTCCCTCCTGGTACCAGGTGATGATCCAGGCAGTCAGAAGTCAGCAAGAGAGCCCTGTGCTGGGTCAGTTCAGGAGCGAAGCTAGGAAGACATAAGCCTCTGTCAATAGGATTTTGATGCCCAAGTTGGAAAGTTCTAAAATTATCTTTTAAAAGAAATTTAAAATGCCTAAAGCAAATGTAGGCTTTGCTGAAATATGTACTTCCAAGAACTAAAAAGTAACATTTCAATTTTGTTAAATTTAAATTATTTTTTTTAAAAACTTGATGGAAATAGAAATATCTTCATGTTACAAACTTTGACAGCACATAAAATTAGTTTCCCACTTGTCTCTATTGGTTTTTTTAATCCTAAACACACATTATTAAATATGGTATTATTTCAACATACACAAATTTTTGTGCCTCTCCAGGTAGAACAGGGAATCTAAATTCCTAGACTGAGTTAGTCTTTAATATAACACAAGAATTGCTTTGAGTCTAAAAGAACCACAGACTGATGCGAAACAGAATTTGTACCTTGCCATTTATTAGCTAATTGTCAAGATGAGTTGAGAAGGATATTTCATAAATGAAATCGTCAGAAAATATCTTTAATTATAGGGCTTTCAACTGGACAATGAAAACAGCAGATTAAGTATGGACAGCTTAACTGTGTGCCCCTGCTGTGGGTGTTTATATTGGCATCCTATGCTGCAGATGTGTCCTGTGCAAATTTTGTAATCCCAAAATCAAGGCTGAGTCTTCACTTAAAGTGACAGATGTAAAATCTGAACCCTCTGTTTCAATGTTCTCTCTCTTATATTTCATAAATATGTATCTTTCATAAATATCAAGTCCTGCTGTAAAAGTAGACAAAACTCCAAGATGAATGTAAAAATGGCTTTACAAAGCTGTTTTGAGTTTAATTTTTGTTGTAGCTCTACTCTAGTAAATGAAGTAAAATGTAATTGTTAATATTCTCATCTCTCCTTAGCTTATAATGGTATAAACTTGAAGAATATTAGTATTGCCTGGATTTTACTCTTTGCATTTTGGCATCTTTTTTATTAAATAATTGAAACATCTCTTAGCTGTACCTTTCTTTTCCAAGTGACTTTTGGCATTTTTTTTCTTGCCAAAAGGCAGTGTTGGAAATACTTAACAGAAAAATTCATCTGTATTACTCAAGATGTTTTCCAGATTGGACCAAATGGAAATTGTCAGTGATAGGAACAGTGCATGAGCACCGTGGGTGACTTACACACATGCAAACTCAGATGCTGAAGGCTAAGGTCTCTCTGGTTACGCATGGAGTGGAATTCAATGCACCGTGGGTTAGATTTTCACTGCTTCACAAATTGCCAAACTAAATCCAAAGAGCAGAGGCAGAATTTCAGGTCTGTCCTTCCAGGGCTCCAGCCATGAATGGGAGTCGGAGATAGCAGCCACCAGGACAACAGGCTCCTTGCCTGGGCATCTCTTTAAACACCAGTCCACTGGTTCCACCTCTCTCACATGGTTTCGATTCAGGAGGATGATCTGGAGCTTGTCTTTGTGATGGCTGAAGGGTGAGGGTGTCTGCAAGCACCCTGCTGCCTTTGCTTCTCCAGCCATCCCTCCAAGGCCCCTGGCTTGGAGGTGACCTTCTGCAGGGTGGTCACCAAACCACTAATTTGCTCTGGAGCTGCTCTTCCCAAGAAGTGATTGTGGAGTGGGAGGGAGATCCTCTGCAGGGTTTCTATATGTATTTCCATTTGGTGGCAGTTTGTTTCGTCCAGTAAGTGGTTTTGGAGGTGGGGAAGTGCTGGCCAGCTCAGAGTAAGGCATGTCGTGCATTCAGTGGTTCAGTATTGCAGGAGGAAAAGAGAATTCATCTTCCCTGCTGGTAGTCTGCCTTAGCCCTAGAGCTTCAGCTGACAGCTTTCATCATTTATCATGCAGATTTGCATTTTGTAGGTCTGGCGTGAAGCTACAGCAGTTCCTATTAGCTAAGCCAATACATTTTTTAATTAGATTTTTAAAATTAAGCTTTTCTTGCTGTAGTAGTAAAGGCAGTGAGTTAAAACAGTTAATATGAGTATGCTATAAAAGCTAAGTTTTTTAAAACAAAGAAAAAGATGTTCTGGTTTAGTAGATTTTATATATTATACAAAGAAACAAACAATATGAAGATAATGACAACCTTCAGTGTACTTTACTTAACAGTTATCTGATCTGTTAGTTTTGTAGAAGCCTCTAAAGATAGTTTTTGAGTTGTCTTTTTGGACAATTTTTAATAGCAATAATGTATTGCTTCCTTTAGCTATTTCTCTGAAGTAAGTTGCAGGAGAAGTTTCATGCTGGATTCCAACTATACAAATAATCTGGTGGTGCAGGAATATAAAATTTTGGACTGTTTTTTTATATGGTTTAGAATGAGGCATCATTTGCCAGTTCTGCCAGAGTATTTCAAATTTGCATTTGAAAAAAAAAATGTTTGTTGTTTTAAAAAATGGATCAATTTCAAACCAAAATATGTACAGTAGGATATTTAAGGTTAAAATAAATATCTGATCCTTAATTCACCTTGGGTTTGGGTTTTTTATTTTTTGCAGACCCTTTTGAAAAGATGACGAACTTTTGGCCACAGTATCTGAGTAGTTTGGGGTGAACCAGGTTTGGCTACAGCATAAAGAAGGGGCGACTGGAGTCTGGGGGGGATGTTGTTTTCTAAAGCACACCTTCTGTTTGTTTCAGATTGTTTTTTGCCTCCACTTTCCCCTCCCCTTTATTATTTCTATCCCCATTTTTAAATCTCTCCCGCAGATTTGCTTTTATATTGCCGAGAACCTTTAAAAATAACTACAGCCCATCTGAAAGCTTTCTGCGACACAGTAGGAACTACACAGCAGGCC
>NW_010292296.1:0-12504 GCF_000700745.2 Antrostomus carolinensis | reverse complement strand
ATGCTGCGAGTTGCTGGGATTGCTGGTGCAAAGGGACACTTTGTCATCCAACTCCCTGTGTGTGCAGATACCCAGCATACGCTGCCCAGCTTCACGTAGTTCAGGACGTTCAGACTTTGGAAGTGATTTTCATTTTTAATTAGTGTAAGCTAGTTATTACATAAATTCTGTAAGAGAGAGTTTAATTTTGTAGCTATTCTCAGAGGAGTATCTATGATAAAATGCCAATCATAGTAAATACTAAAAACTCTTTAAGTATGCAAAGTAACAGTATATTTTCATTCATTTATACCTCAGTAAGCTGAATTTTTTCCTTTGCTTTATTTGTGAACTTGCATTGATTCCTTTGGGCATGTGGATTATAAAAAAGTAATTGTTTTGCAACAGCCCAGCAGAGTCTACAAAGAACCTCACTTTCCCTGGCCATGTTGTTGAAATAAGCATTTAAATGGCAGATCAAATGCTATTTTATATCTTTTTGTATCAGAGGTCTGGGAAGATTTGAAACATAGGGGGTACAAGTCATATGAAGAATGAATCCCCATTTAGTATCTAGTCAGCTTGTAAGGGCTGATGTGAGTTTCTGTTCAGTTTGTCGTCTGTGAGCAAGGCACAGCGGGAAAGTTATGAGTTCTTCTTCAATAGGTCATGGTCCTTTGAGACAGATGACAATATATCTAGCCGGTTACTCTCCCCAAGTTCACAAAGCAAGATGCTAGCAGCGCTGAACACAAGTGATGGCATCTCTGCGCAGGCTGTGGCTGTGGTTCTTGCTCCATCAGCCTTCCTCATGCACAAGACAGTGTTGTGGGAGCCAACACCAACCCCGATTGCTGACTGTGACATTCCTCAAATTCATTACTTATGTGCAGATGATTCATTGCCTCACAAATGATCTGGTTTAATGACTAATCCCGAGCTACAGTGCAAATCCCTGCACAGCAGAGAACATCAAGGGACTTTGTGGGATGTACTCTTCTTAAAGTCTGATCATCCCAAATAATTTCAACACTTTCAGCAAAGTCCTAAGGTACAATGGGTCTCATCTATCCCCCTCCGAAAACTGGCCTGAGCGTTTTCATGAACTCCAATGAGAGTAAAATCAGACTCTCCGTCTCCACCCACTTTAGTGGAGGTTTGGAGTCTCGGCACTTTTCAGCCTCAAATCATCCAAAATTAACTTTTGGAATGGAAAATAAGATTTTTTTTCATTTTTATTAAAATAACTACCAGACCTGGTTGCCTGTTTCTCACAAAACTGATTTATGGGGCTTGCTGCACTCAGCCGAGGCTTTTATTGATGGTAACCTGGCTTTAAGGTGGTATTTGTTTTTCTGAACTGTCTTTTGGGGAGCAGGCTGCCTTACATTATGCAGATCTGGGGTTGGGTTTTGTTTTGTTTTTCCCACACTCCAGACGGATCAGTCTGATTGCTCTTCTAATGACAAGTATTCAAGTTACTCTCTAATTCATGTTGACACCTGGGCTGTAAAAACTCTAAGGCACTCTTGCTCATGGTTTTCTTTCCCTGCTGGCTGCCCAGGCCACTTAACTTTTTGTTTGGGCTTTTGATGTGAAATCTGAACTAATCTGTGCACTGTGGTTTTTCAACATTCTTATAGGAATGTTGCAATATTTACAAGAGAGAGGGATTGGAAAGTGGTGTTTAAAATTCATTCCACATGTCTGGCCCTTATATGTCTCAGATTTCCCCTTTAGAGGTAGTCACTATTTTAATATTATTTTATAGATGCTGGCTTTAGTAGACCAGTCACAGTTCACTGCAGCTTTAGTAAGACTTAGTTGACTGCGATGAAGAAAACACTTTATGTTGAAAAAGCCTATTTGAAGGCAGAAGCAAATTGAAGTCTAAGCCTACACCTACTGAGGAGTAGAATAATCTGACAGTGTGTGAGACCCTTGATCCTTTTCTGCACACCTTCATTATGGTAAAATGCTTTCCATGGCAGCTTCATGTCGTCCTGGTGGTCAGAAGAGAGAGGTGAATGAAGGCAGATTCAGCAATGGCATTACGCAGGTCACTACGTTATTAGTTTAGTGCCCTGGACATGGAGAGGATGTGGTGTGGGGTGTCCCAGGGCTCCCACGATGTAATGCATGACTTCAAACAGACTCTTTTCATCCCAGCCTCAGGATTTGTAGAGGAGGGAAGCCATGGTCAGCAGAACTCCAGCAAAATCCCCAGGCTTGCTCACCCAATTTGGTTCCTATGACTTCTTTCCATGCTGGCTGAAAGTTGCAACAGCTCAAGTGTCCAGAAAGACATTCAGACTAATTTCTGATGCTTTTTGGCCTGTTATGCCATAAAACAGTGGAAAGAAGGGGAAAAAAAATTCTCCAGATGTCTGTCAATTTGATTCAAATGGCAGAATTGTTTTCATACTACACTAAGCAAACAAGTGGTCAGACCTGTAACATCCTAAAAAAAAGTGTGGAGCAATAGGTGGAAAGGCAAAAGGCAAGGACGCTTATGTGTACAAAACTTATTTCCCCAGGTAAGAAGCTGGGGGCTCTGAGGGCCAGCCCATGCCTTTCCGCCTCTGGGCCACCAGGTGTGGGGTGTGGGAAGTGTCCCTTCCTGCCCTTCAGCTGCCTCTGTGCAGGCTGGCTACTGCCATCAGGCCATCAGTGGCCCTGTCCAGCTGGAGAGCTGAGCAACACCACGCTGTGAGGATAAGCTGGCGGAAAGGGTCCGGCTTTTCAGGACTTTCTCCAACTTAATGCAATGGTTCAGGTTTTTTGGGGTTTTTTTTTTCTGATTTAGGTCTGAGTAAGCTGGCGGCAGTACTGAGAAATCTTTAATTTCTGAACTAGCCTCTTCACTCCACCAACAGCTCCTAGAGCTCAAGATGGCTGAGGTTTTGGGGAGAAAGCTGTGCAGTGAGGCGCATGCTGCTGAACAGCCACATGACACTGAGTGATCACTGCTGCAGTAATGACACTGGAAAAAGCAGCCCCATGGGAGAGAAGCCCTTGGGTTCTGTATTAGGAACAGTATTTTGTGAACACAAAAATGTTCACAAGGAGGAACAGGTGAGGGAATAAGACAGAAAGAGACATCAGGTCCTTGTTCCCCTGGGTGTGTTGTCCCTGTGTGGAGAGGTTGTCCCTACAGCCTCTCCAGAGCCCTGTAACAAGGGTCCCTTTCTTTAGGGCTGCAGGCTGAGGTCGCCTCCAGCCTGGGTGAATCCCTCGCTGGCTGTGCTGGGCAGTGTGACTCGGATCCCAGCCTTGTGCCTTGGGTCAAACATTCGGGTTGACTAAAGGCTGCTGTGAGGGTAGGTGATTGAGTACTGCAGGCAGCCGTGCCCTGGACAGCTGGAGTGAGAGCTCAGGCACAAACAGCTTGGTCCTTAACCATCACCTCTGCCTGGGAAGCTGTTTGCTGTAGGGCTTCTCTTTGTGGAGGGGTTGAGAGAAGGGGTTTTCATTTTTTGGCAGGGAGGCAGGGGTGGGGAGGGAGCTGTAGGAGGTTGCAGTGTCTCAAGTTGAGTCCTCCTGTCCTGAGGGCTGGGATACAGCCCAGTAACTGTAGAGTTCTCTGCTGCATTTGGCCCCGACCTCCTGCAGGGGAATGAGAGACACATGCTTGTTTTAAAACAGGGACAAGTCTCCCTCCCGCGGTGCCCGGTGCAGGGGCTTTGCTCCAGGCGCCATTTGCAGGGCTGAGATCCCGCTCCCCGGGACAGGGTCACTGCAGGAGGGGTGTGAGCCAGCTCTAGAGTCTGAGCAGACAGGGATATTTCTGTACATCTCCTCTGAAAGCACAGGCTGAAATAAATTATAGAAGCACGGTCAGGATGGAAGCAATTTCTTTTTGCAGCAAGTCACAGAGATACTTTCTGCTATAGTGTTTGCTCTTACATTGTCAGCTTTTCTCAAGTCAACATCCAAACACTTCAACTGACCAAAAGCTTTGCTGCTTCTTCCAAATAGTGACTGTATTGGTGACTGGGGGCAGTCCTCCAAAGCTAGCCATTGCCTGTGATCCTCTGCATATCTTGAAAAATATGTCACTGAAAAGGAAAAAACTTTTTAAAATACTTGGATTAAAACAACATTCTGACACCATAGCGGCCTATTTCTTAGCTGTAATTTTCCATGGATGCACAGCACCATTGGGTTTATGCCATGTAACTCCTGGTTGCCTTTGAGAGATGAGGTTTGCTGGATGCAACTTGCCATGGACCATGAGTGCATCTGGCTGTTACTGCTCTTGGCACCCTGCAGTCCTGGGCTGGCTTAGTGGTCAGATAGTTCACTTGTCACTGACACTCCACAGTAATCTGCTTTGTTGCTGTTTTCCTGTGATGGTAAGAAGTAAATTGAAAGTGTTTAGGGGGTTTTAAGACTCTGGGGAATTTCCCAGTATGAGTTGCAGTCAGTGCTGCCTGCAGGGTCACAGCGCTTGGCTGGGTGCTTAGGGAGGAGGGAGGTGAGCATGGGAGATGGAGGAAGATGGAGATGCTAGAGGGCTGGCAGGGCACAGGTACCTGGGATAACATGCAGAGACGTGAAAGCACCTCACAGCATCTTCTATTATTTTTTTTAACTAGTCTTGTGCTTTGTTTGCTATTGTGGTTATTTATCTTACTGCTCCTCACTAACCCCCCAGTACCTGCATCTTTCATATAGCTCAGTTATGCTGTTGTAAAAGGTAAAAGATTAAAACTCTGCAATTTGTTGAAAAGGATATGTCTAAAACAAAGCAGAACAAAAAAAATATCATCTCTGTGCATCTATGTAGGACTGGAAACACGTTCACTGTGATACTGTCTTGAGGTGTGTTTCTTCCCCAAGAACTGTCCTGTGCACTCCTGCCAGAGACCTCCAGGCTCTTGCTTTCCTCTTCTCTCCTTTTTGGCCCCTGACCACAATAGGATGGCCTTGATCCCCCAAGTCAGTCACTGCCAGGTCTGTACAGATGCAGTTCCCTGTGGCAGATCTGATGGCCATTCATGGACAGAGAAAGGAAGCTCTGACTAGGGATCTGTGCAGGAGCTCTCTGGCATCACTGGCACCAGCCACTTTCTCTGCCCTGGCATTTTGCATGGAGGGTGGCATTTTTCGATCTGGGTGGAAAGTCATACCGCTCATTTCAGGTACTGCAGAGAGTTTATTTGAACTGCAAAAAGTCCCAAATAAAGTTGGCTTCCTCTCTCTGGCAGTGGCAGCTCCCCAGAATTTCCCTAGATCTTATGCATCCAAAGTAACTTCTTCTCTGTTGGTCTCTCTTTTGGCTGTCCGGTGCTCTGCAAGTGGTTTTAAGGGTGAAACGTTACTGCCTCCTTTCACTACCACAGCTTTCTCCAGACAGGTTAGGACAATATGCATTCTCATACCCTTGTAATGTTCTTTCTCAGGCTACATAGTCTTGTAGTCCCTGCGCCAAAATGAGAGTCGTTTCAGCCAGAAGTCATCCTTAAAAGACCAGACACTGATGTTGAAGGACCCAGAAATACTGAGAGTAACGTTTAAAATGTCCCTCTTCTCCTCCTGAGCTCCTGGGCTTTGGAGGGTTTATCCCAGTTAGGGGGAGCACCGAGTATAGGGCAGTTACACAGCAGTCCCGTGGTGTCTCAAGTAGATGGATTATTTCAGTGCCTGTCAGAGGCTGTGCCCTAGTCTGTGTTAGTGACTGCAGGGGAATTCCTCTTTGATATATTCAAATAGCTTCATGCTGCACTGGGTTTGGTTTGGTGTCCTTGTTGAATTCTTCAAGGGTTTAATACCATCTATCTTTATATTTATTTATAGTTTTCTATATTTTTAGAAACTTTAATAAAAGGAGAAGAAAAATATCTGATATTTTTTAGATGGGATTTACTGGTATGGTGTTGCATGGGAGGAGTGTCTTCAGCATCCTCTACAGCTCATCTTCACACCTTGCCGCACTCTCGCCATGCAAACAGCCCCTCTGGCCTTTGGAGGATATGGTGGTGTAACGTGGGACATGAAGACTTAGTAATTACTCAAGTCCACCAAAGAAAGTGGGAGCAGGGAGACTCAGATAAATTTCTTGAGAAAACACGGTAATATTTTTTATCAAAATGGTTTAATAGTTCTGTGCTGTGTTAGAAAATAGTTCATGAAAAAATATTGTGGTCTGTATGAAACTGATTTTAAATTATTTTCCAGCTACTTTGCAATGTGGTTATAGTTCATTGTCTTTTGTGTTTCAAGAGCTACCTTACTAAAGGACTTAGTAAGCTAGCCTAATTCTTCAAATTCAGATTTTTTAAATTTTCCTTTTTTTCATTAGCAGGAAGTATTACATTTTGAAAAAGCCAAATCAGTATTGTTTTGGAAGTCAGGCTCTTTTGCACAGAGGGCCAATCAGCATTTTAATTGGCAGCTTTGGGGTATTTTTTCTCCTTGAGTTATATCACTTTTATTTTATTTCTACAGTTGTTTGTTCCTTCCTCTTTTTTTGCTTGGAAATTAATCATGCAGGAAATGATTAACCACAGTGAGCTGTCTGTCTGCCTCTGACTCAATATGTTTGAGAGGGGGTGCCTCGAAGCAGCTCAAAATGGCTGACTAGATGCAAACAGTGCACTTGTGGTCCAGTTGTTCATCCCACTGTCCATCCCACATTAAATGTCACCTTTCTTTTCAGCATTTGTAATGCTCTTGAATTGATTTCTGAAGTACCAAATTCTTTCCTGTGAAGGTGGTGAGACACTGGCCCAGGTTGCCCAGATAAGCTGTGGCGGTTCCTCCCTGGAAGTGTTCAAGGCCAGGTTGGATGAGGCTTTGAGCAACCTGGTCTAGTGGAAAGTGTCCCTGCTCATGGCAGGGGGGTTGGAACTAGATGATCTTTAAGGTCCCTTCCAACCCAAACCATTCTATGATTCTATGAAATTAAATCTGAAATGTCCAGAATTTGTGTTTCACTGGGTTCAGTTTAGTGCCACTTTTGCTTATTGCTCTCTATGTGTGGAGCAAGGGGCTCGTTGCAGAATGCATCCTACGCTGTCTCCTGCACTTTGGGTTTTGAATGCAATTAGTTTTTATCACAGTGTGTTGCATATCATAATAGTTTAATACCATTTCTGATAGCAACTGCTGGATATGCCTGGCAGCTTGCAAAAATCAGAGCTTCCTTATGCAATCATAGAATTTACCTGGGATTAGGTGGACACCTCGTTCGCTAACAGTTTGGGAGGCTTTCTTAGAAGGCGGGAGATGCAGGCTGTGCCTACGCCCCTCTCGCGAAGGTTGCCCTGGCCTGCAGGGAGGCTGCCCTGGCACCGGCTGTAGCTGAGGTGGTGCAGAGCGAGCGTGAGGACCGCGGTGGGTGCCGGCTCGCGGCGATGGCAGCCCCCGTCGGGGCTGGACCTCTGGAGGAAGCGGCAACGTGCGCGGCGCTGCTGGCGCCTGCCTCGCAGCGGGAGAGCCGCTGCTGCTGCCAGCTCTGGAAATCCTTCTCTCTTGCTGACAATACAGACCTTTGTGTTGGGGCTCGGGGCCGATGCTGTGGCGTAGTGCGCGGGGTAGTTACCGTAATCCTTTCTGCTGCACCACCAATGCTCATCCAGATATAACATCTCCATATAGCTTCTTAAAAGCTGTGATAATTTACACTACTGCCTAGAAAATGTGCCAGGACATGCGTCCTGGATTTCAAAGCACAGATAGGACTTGGTCTTTTGAAATCGGTTCCTTTTCAACACCCTGCAGCACCAAGTGTTACTGTTAACAAATTTGGTAGGTACAGTTTATTACTGGGCGGATTGGTTACTATTGCAGGCATTTTTTCAGTGTCAACTGTTAGCAATTGAACATAATGTCCACTTCTTAAATCCAGCCCTTTCCCACTGACCAAGAGTAAATAATGAACTGAGTCCACTGCTGAAGTGTAGGACAGTAACAAAAGCTTTCCTGTAATGACAGATTTACACTTAACATCTTAGGACATCTTTATGCTCTGTGCAAAACCACGATTTTGCGAATTAGTGGTGAACAAAGCAGCTGCAGGATTCAAGTTCAGTGTTGTGCTGACTCAGCTGCTTTGCTTCTGCAGCCCAAGAGGTGCTGCTCACCCCAAGGCTCAGCCCCAGCACTGCGCTGTGTGGGCAAGCCCCAGGGTCGCTGCATCTCTTCAGTACATTATTATTCTTCCTACAGGCTTATAGCAATCAAATTTTAAAATCCAGAGCATGCCTTTTTTTTGCTTAGAAAAAATTGGACAAAGAAATAGATTGTGCAACAACCAAGCAGCAAGGGTGAGTTAGAGCTTTGAAGGCAGAGGTGCTGTTTCTTGCTGCAGCTTGAGTTTCTGAAATTCCCGTTCTCAGCAGCAGGAGCAGAGTTGGAGAGTGACAAAAGTAAGAGTGAAGCAGTGGCGTAACTTACATTTTAAGCTAAAATTTGATGATCTGGAGTATTTTACTGGCTCTGTAAGTGTATGCATTATACTTTTGTGTGTCGGCACACAAGTTTCTGAGTCATGCCATACGATCTCTTTTCTGATGGCTCCTAAGGGAAGTGTGTGCTCTACAATATCATGAGTAAACAACTCTGCAGGATGCTTGCATTAAACTTCAAGCCAGTTCTGCCTGAGTTTGGCCTATTACAGAAGCTTGTCTTGTGCTTCCAAAATGCCGTTTTCCAGGACTCCCCCCGGAAACTGCCCTGGGGGCTGTAGGGCTTGTTCAACAGTAGCTAAATGCTGAGCTCAGCAGTCTGCAGCTGTGTACCTGATTTCTACTCCTGTCCTGTTGAAAAAGGTACCAGAAGAGGTACTAGCTAGTGTGCAGCTGGGGACCACAGGTACATCAGAGGATGTCCTCCCCCTTGAAGATGGGATAGACAAAGAGGGGGCACCCAGTGCCTTTTTTCCCTACATCTCCTTGCAAATAATGTGTGCAGGGAGGGTTTTGGAGAGGCTGGATGCATCCAAGGATATAGTGGCTTCCCCTTAGAGACCTCAGCCTTTGAGCATTACCTTGCTTCCCCTCTGTCCCCACCAGTTCCTTAAGAACTTGATTTAAAACCACCCAGTTAAAAGGAAAAAAAGGAGAACAGACCAGCACAAGCATGCAGAAGGCAATCACTTAACTGACAGGGAGATAGACAAGTAACAACATTTGCAAAAATATTGCTTTTTAGAAAAAATGTTTCCTAGACCAGCTGGCTCACTTGCTGCATTTAGGTCTGGGCTGCCTTAAGGAATTAATTTAAAAGTCTGATATCAAACCAAACTTTATTCGTCCTGCTCCAGAAACTTTCCCATGGCACATGGAGTGCTGAGGAGACTCAAGGCACATTATCCAGACTGCTTTGGCCTCTTATCAAAGCAGGGCAGAGAGCAGAACTTCTCTTTCTCTTTTTGAAATCAGTTGAAGGAGTTAAAAGCTTGGTGAAATAGCCTAATGGCACAGTTACACTAGAGACAACTGCAGCTGTGAAAAGGCCGTGTTAAGAAACAGGATGGTTGTGGTCTGCTGTAAGAAGTAATTTTCCTGTTGACTGTTTTTTTAAACAGGAAGCTGAAGAACAAAGCAGTGTTAGTCTTGGTGCTTTTAATAGGCTTCAGATTTCAAATATTGCATTTAGGATAAGCAGATCGGGAAAGGATAGGGCTTTGTGCAGAATTTTATGTAACGACCGAGAGCTGGAAATACAGAAGACAGGGATATATCCGAAGTCAAGCAGATGCTCTGAGCGTGAAGCTGGTGCCCCTGAGGAGACGCTGTAAGATGCGCGGTAACGCCCAGAGGACTGATGAGAGCAGGACTTTGCAAACAACGCGTGTGTTTGCACAGCGCTGCGTAGTCCTGGCTTCACAGTTTCCTCTTTGTCAGTCAGTCTGTCTGTCCGCCAGCTTCCCCTCTGCTCTGCTTGCTCTTTTGCAGTAACTGGAAAGAGAGTCAGTTTCTGCAGTACAGGAGAAGAAAACCTGCAAACACTAGAGACAGTGGTGGTTCCTCACACCACTTTGAACTCTGTGTTTCTTTTCTAGATAGTCAGCTCGAGTAGAAGTGGTGTGTCCAACTCCTTTCCAAGCCCTTTTCTCCTTTTAGACAAAATCCATTCAAATCTTATTTCAGAAAAACTTTATTCTGAGGAAGATAGCAATTTTTTTTTTAATGGGTTTATAGCTGTATTCTAATTCTTTTGAAGAATGAGCATCTGACAAGATAAATCTGTACTTCCAACCATTTTTTTTCTCACACCTATCACAGATAATCTCAGAGCTATTTCCAGCTTCGTAGGTGGTGACTCACCTCAAACCCTCAATGCAAATGCCATTTTGTTCCATTCAGAACATTTTCCTAATGCTCATTTAAACTATAAAGGGTACTGTACCGAGCATGAAGTTGATTCGGCAAATGCTGTTCTATTACAGTTCTCTTTGGTTTTACCAAATCAAATGACTTCAGAAAGTTAGAGCTGTGTATTCTTGGAAATAAGTGCCCTGTGGTCCTCAGCGGTCAGCCTGGGGTTGTCTGGAGAATAACCCTTATTCCTGTTCCTGCTGTGTTTACCTGTCTTGTGCAAACATGACCTAAGCGGTGGCAAATGGCTGTTACTAAAGCCAGCTCAGGTGAATGGGCAGCGCGTGTGCTGAAATGCCATAGCCCCATTAGAAAAGCCCTGGAGCCTCTGATAGGCGTGGTTCCAGCGAGCAGTGTGCTTTGTGACTTAAAAGAATATTCTATGCTTTACCTTTTTGTTTGTTTGTTTAATATTTTTGTTGCAGTGAAGTTTTGACCCTCCTAGGATTGCCCTAGGTTGGAAGTTCTGCTTGGGGTGGGGAAAAGCAGGAGCCTGGCCTCCGGCAGGGAAGCTCGGGGAAGGCTGAGCTCTGGCAGCCAGGCTTTTCCCTCTGCAGCAGCCGGCGACTGAGAGGTCGAGCTGCCCACGTCCTCTTCCTCCTCTGGGAAAGTGCACAGGGCATGACTGTGTCTGCTGCTCCCGAGAAGGAGGAAGGTGCATTCAGAGGTGATGATAGACCTTGACGTCTTTGGAGCAACCAAGGAAAAAGGAAGAAGCATGAGTTTTTCCTAGAGCTCTGCTGTTCTACCCTACCCATAATAGTGTGTGTGTGGGGGGTGTTATATCTTCCCACAGTTTAAGGGCTTTAAAAGATCAGCATCTCTTTTTCAGAATGATCTTAAAGAGATGATGCCTTCCCAAAGTAAGGGTTGATGGTACAGCTATGGGATTATCCTGAAGTACTTCCACAGGAACAAGATTGTTGGATTAAACAGGGTTCAATTTTATTGTTATTTGTCATTTATTGTTGCATGTGACCGCTGCATTTTTGTGCATCGCCATAGCAACACATGGGTTGTGTATGTCTGCAAAACTGGATATGCATGTCTGTGAGTCTGCATGGCAGTGGGGATCGTTTAAGGATGCAGCTGGTTTCCATACAATGAAACATGAAGTGCTTTTTACAGACTATTTAGACTTAGATAATGTAGCAGATCATGAATAGCATGTTAGCTGCGTGAATAGTTTTTAGCAGAGTAGAAAGTACTCCCAAAGGTGACAGACTTATTAATTTCTGGGTCTTTTGTGTTCCTGTGTTTTGCTGTGCAGGTTTCTTAGCAAGACCTGACGGAGCTCAGCCTTCCACCATGCCGGTGCCTCCTCCTCCAGCTCCCCCCCCGCCCCCAACACTGGCCTTGGTAAGTTTTAGAGGAGGTAAACGTACAGTGTACACTGTCCTCTGTTGCTGCTTGTCACACTGAAAGGGATGTCCAGAGGCATTGAGGTGTGGATGAGGATATGCATGATATATGGGGAAAGCTCCCCAACGTTTTGTTTATGGTCAGTGATTGATCAAGACAGACCATTACTTCCACTCCCTTCCAGCCCATGTGGATGCCACTAGCCACACTGACTTTCCATCCTCCTCTTCCTCCCTGGTGGTTTGATCTGGTGTAGGGATCCTGGGCAGAGAGGCACAGCTTCTCAACAGCTTGTCTAAGTCAGGGGAATTGAAGTCTTGCTCTCCCCTGGCCTTTCTCCAGCCACATACTCCCACCTTCTCCCTTGTTCTACTCTAGTACTTAGACGACCCAAGCTGGAAAAAAACAATTGTAATTTTTAAATTTGGTAAGGACAGCTCTTAGCCAGCATAGCTCCCTCAACCAGCCTGTAGTATCAGAGTGCAAGAGCCACTGTGGGTGAGAATGCATTGGACCTGACTTAAGTTCAGCTTAAGCTGGAACAGAATCACAGAATGGTAGAGGTTGGAAGGGACCTCAGGAGATCATCTAGTCCAACCCCCCTGCCAAAGCAGGTTTCCTACACCAGGTTACACAGGAAAGTGTCCAGGCGGGTTTTGAACATCTCCAGAGATGGAGACCCAACAATCTCTCTGGGCAGCTTATTCCAGTGCTCTGACACCCTTAGAGTAAAGAAGTTTTTCCTTAAGTTTGTGTGGAACCTCCTGTGTTCCAGTTTTTGCCTACTGCCCCTTGTCCTGTCACTGGGCAAAAAGAGCCCAGCCCCATCCATTTGGCC
>NW_010292295.1:4988-27576 GCF_000700745.2 Antrostomus carolinensis | reverse complement strand
GAGGTACTGCTCACACCAAAGGCTGGAGCGTAAGTGTTTCCTGCAGTGATTTTTTTTTTTCTCCTGTTGGGAAAATGTATCCAGTAACAAAAACTTTCTAAAAAAACCTAATGGATTTTCAGTGAGAAGCTTCTTTCCATAAGTATTACAGAATTTCACGGGTTTGTTGATTGTATTGACGATGCACTTAATTTTCTGGTGGTCTTAGGGAGTAGCTAATACTGCAGAAGACGTCTTTTAGTCTGCAGCATTAAGATTATTCATTGAAATGTCTTTGCTTTAGCATTTCTGAATTTCCAGTATCATATGTAAAAGGAAAAAAAAAAAAGTCAGCTAGAAATATATATCGGGCTATGAAAGGGATCTAAGTGGTTCCTGTTAAGACAACTTTTAAAACAGCCTCTCCCTAGACAGCGATTCACATTTTTCAAGGGGAGAAAGGATGGGTGAAATTGAATTGTCCAAATTAAGTCGAAATGAATTGCTTAATATTCAGAGGGGTTGATAAATGAACCATTAAATCAACACTTGCATAGTGTCTCATTGAAAAGAAAAATGAACAACTCTCAGTTGTGTGCTGGGCAGAATAGGTCAGGCAGTGACGTTACTACACCAGCGTGCTGAGCTGAGTCCTCCTCCTGCTAACAGATCTATTTGCTCTGTGACATTACATAGACGTGGGAACCAGCTCTCTCCTGCCCTGTACTATGAGGAGTAGCACCTGCTGTAAATGGCTGTAATTGTCCCAGCTTCATCTCAAAGGAGAGAAATCTTGGTTATGTTTTATTTGGCATAAATTAACATAATTCCATTGAGTTCTCATGTTGATGTGTATCTGTTGAGAATCCACTCTGGGATTTCGGACAGCTTCCCTCTCACCGAGGAAGAGCTGTATTTTGAATGACAGTTTGAGGAAAAAATTATACTGATAAATGGAAAAATAAGAGTAATAATTCTGAAACAAGTCAGACAATATTCCTTATAGTAAAAGCTCTTTTAAGAGCATCACCTCTCAGGGAAACAGTACCTGAACTTTGCTTCGAAACCCTTTGATTAGCATAGGTTCAGCTGTTGCCACTGAAAAATTACCTTGTGCTTTTGAAAGTGCTTGAAATTCTTGTGTTAGAGTGCATTGAGGATGTGGACTCTACCCTTATTGTGCCTTCTGGAAACTTCTAACACTTTGTTTGAAGAATCATGGATTCTAAGTCCCTGATGCTTTTCATTTGCACCTCTTTGCTTTTGCAGGTAACTTAAAATAGCTAATTTTGCTTAAAGCTTTTTAAACAAGAAATGGCAGCTATTTTGCCTTGTGAGTTCAAACTGAGTATTATAAAGAGGAAATTATGGGGAGATTTTTATTTAAAAAAAAAATACTAAGAGAAACAGGCTGTCCAGGTGAAGGTGGGATTGTAAATTGACTCATGACTTCAGAAAGCTCCTTGCCTACATTTCATCTGGGCAAGAGAGATAGGCTGTATGTGAACCTTGAGGCAGGCAGGGCCATTTATTCAGGTGTTCATAATTGAGTAGAAGTTACATAGCGTGGTCTGTTGTGCTTTATTTAAGGGGATGTGTGTGGACACAATAGGTGTGCACGGTTCCTCTAGGTGATGGGTTATTAGGTGGGTGCAACAGAAGTTGCTTGAATGTATGGAGAGCTTGATACCATCTGTGGTGCAGCAGATGGACAAGTAAGTGTGTTTACCTCACAGGGAGAGGAGGTTCTGGAGCTGGAAATGCCTTTGGATAGTGTCTGATGGTGGTGTGCATGTTTTGCTTTTCCTAAGGCCAGGGTACCTGCAGGTATTTTTGTGCAGCAGCAATGTCTGGTTAGACTAGTCTTCGTTTGCTTCTAATCATCCTCAAGAATAAAAGTAGTAAAGTAAAAAGTTTTTTCTGAAAGCCTACCATGCCTTGTAAGGTTATCCTGCTGCTTCTGTTTCCTTTCTTGCTATTTTTCTTTGAAATCGTAATTCATTTCTTTAGTTCTTTTGATAAAGAACTCAAGCTTGCTGGGAAAAATGGTCACTCTACGCTGAGAAAGTGCTGGCGTCTTATTGACTTATTTTGGGAATACTGGAGAAAAATATAAAAGATTCACTTGCATTGATTAAAGCCTCCGGGGCAATCTTCTAACTCTGCAGTTCTCTAGGTGAAAAATTAACCTTCTCTGTTGTTTACTCCTGCTTTTATTTAATTTGTGAGAATCCCAGGCTTTGTTATCAGTTTACATCGAGTCCCTTAGGTGTGCTTGAAGTGGAAAGGATTTTAGCCTAGAAGCTCACACACACTATCACGCTCAGCATCCTCTTATCTCTAGACACCAGCAGATATGCCTTGATACTGTTGGTCCCCAGGACCTGAACAGAGGCAGGGTTTGTGCCAGCCCATGGTTCCTCACCCAAGAAACGTTTTCTGAGAGATTGTCAGAAAAATAATTAACAGCTACCGCGATGCTTTTCCAGAGGTTTTGGCAAGATAGCACTTTAAGTGTAGCTTAATGACAAACTTTGATTTATGAGGTAACTGGAAATGTTTGAATTTTTGCATCTGGAGTGAAAGCACAGGAACTTTCTGCATTTCATCTGCAGCTTTCCAGCATGACATGCAGCTAACAGCTTGTCTCTCTTTGATTTTAATAACAGATTTTTGCTGCTTATATACCCGGACTAGTTTGAAAACATATTGTTAACTTTTTGGGAGGCAGTAGGTTACTAAACACAGTAGAGAACATTGTGATATCTTTTTAAATAACCTTGAAAAATCTTAGGTCTTCAATACTTTTCACACTCTTCCCCTTCTGTGGGTTTCAGATAGATCCTATAGTAAAGCTGGTATTTTTTTCAGTTTGGGCCTAAATATTGAAAAGAAACAAAAGAATGCTTTTCCCAGCTCACCAATCGAGGGCTGGTATGACTTGTGTATCTGTGTGTTTTCCCTGTGAATTCTGTGCTTTCTTCCCCTCTACCTGGATCAGCTGCACTCAATAGTAGCTCACCTGGACATGGCTTACACCTGATTACCAGGACTAGATCACACTTGGAATCTTGCTATGCTGGTGTCAAGCCTCTTCTTCCCACCCCCCCACCCCCATTCCTTGATTTCTGGCATATTTTTAGCTGCTGTTTTGTTGCGTTTGAGTAGTGGTTGTTTTTTTGTGTGTTTTGGACTTTCTGGTTTAGCCTTGGAAAAATGAGGGATCTTGCTTTTCCTAAAGATGGAGCACTAGGGGGATTATCTGCTCCTCTGCTTAGCCAGGGAGGATACTGGCTCCTCATGGAGGTGAACACTTTGTAAAATCTCAGCGTTGCCACTCAGTTTAGCCAGAGAATCTGATATGGACACCGGGGTTTTATTATTTTTATTTTTTAATTTAAAGATGATTTGAAGAATTTAGTGCTGCACAGAAAGCTCCCTGAATCTAATGCATTGTAAAATGGTAACCATTGGGTTATGGTAATATTCCCCTTATTGCCCATCTTTGTCCAACGGGAACAGTAGGGTTTGTCACATTGTGTAAGGGAACAGTGGGGTTTGTCAGGTTGGGTGTTGGTTAACTACCAGGAATGCAAAAGAGCAGTGCTGGGACCATGTCCAGGGAGGTGTTGTCCACTGCTGGGATGAGCCAAGATCTGCTAGGATCACTGTGAGCAGGTACTTGCACCCTGGGGGTTTGCATCAGCCCCATTACTTCTCTGCAGACCAGTGCTCAGCCAGGAGTTCCGCTGTGGTGGTTGGTGGCTGCAGCCTGGCTTGGTGTGCACCTCTGCGGGTGAGGTGGGACTGCGGGGCTGAGCAGATCTCTGAGGCTGTTTTTCCTTTTTTCTAGTGTTAGCCTGAGAATTAAAGTTTGTTGCCTTGCAATACTGACATGACTCAAGGACCTCTTGCTGCAAGGCAGCTTCGTTATTCTCTGTAGTGCTTGGATTGCTCAGCAGAGGGAGAACAGACCGTGTCGCACAAAACACCCAAACCCAACACCAGTCAGAGCCACATCACCCTGACAGCAGGGACAGGAGTCCCAAAGCCTCCCTCCCCGCTTGATTTTTTTTTTTCCTCCTCCTCTTCCCTTCTTGTTTTAAAGCTCAGAGCTAAGCTGTGATTTTTCACCTCTTGATCATGAGTAGCTGCCTCAATCTGTAGGTTAATGGACTATTTCAGGTAGCAGAGTAGGTGGCTGTGATAGAGAAGATGTGTCCAAATCCAAGAAGCAGCAGGCATGAAAAATCTCATAGATCCAAGTGCTACATATATCCAAGGAATATTTAGGAAGAAATGCTGGAGTTTGCCTTTAGTGGCTGAAGCTTTACAGCACATCCAGAGATAAACAAAACAAAGAAAACCAAACCAAACACTTCGAATTAGTTGAAATTCAAGCAGCAAGTAATCCACATGACTCATCTCCAGGCCAGATCTTCAACTGTCATAAATTAATGTAGCTCCGTTGACTTCCCCAGCACTGTTCCAGTTGTGCTGCCAGCTAGAGGGTTGGCCTGCTATACTTTGGGGAGAAAGTTTAAGCAAAAGATTGTCACTGAGTTAGTTTGGGTTTTTTTTTCATTTGATTTTTTTGGAGGCTGGGAAAGGTATTTGGTTAAAGAGTAAAATCTGTGCTGAGGCAAACAGACAGTATAGTTCAGTAGAGACTTGCTCCCCTGTACCATATGTGCAGAAATCCAGGAGAATTAGATATTTGTTTTTTGTCAGAGATGTCAGTTTAACGTGATATGGAAACAGCTGTTAAAATGCTGCCAGATAAGATGATAAGCATGAAGGGGGAAAAAATGATGGGAAGTTCCTGCAATTGGATTGAGTAAGGCAGTGTTTTGGAAACCTGGCTCATTCCCCATCTGCCACCAGCCCTGTGGGTGACATGGCTTCAGGGCTGTGTTCATCAGACTGTGCTTTTACATCTCAGTAAAAGGCATCTCAATGATTTAAGTGGCTTTTAGTAGGTAGAGCAGATGAAGCTACTTGCCGTGGTAGTGTGAGGTGGTTTGAGTGGAGTGGGGGTCCAGATGCTCTCCCCTGCTTGATCAAAAGGCACGACCCAACTCTGCACTGGACATACTCTAAATAAATGTAAGTATTCTTTTAAAGAGCCAAGAGTCCACAGAGGATGATGACAGGGTCTGAACCCTCTTTTAGACAGAGAAATGTGCCCAACTAGCAAATGTGGAACATCCTGCTCAGCAAGCAAAAAGAGCATCATTGGGAGGTGCCTGTGAGCCAGGGATGGAAGTCATCCTCCCAGGGAAGGCTCTCCCATCTTCTGCCCTGGCTTGAAAAAACAGATTCAAATCAGAGCCAGCCCTGAGTCTGCTTTCAAATTCTTTCCTACCCTGCAAACTGGTTATGAAGAGTCTGCAGTTTCACTCCTATTAGAGACCAGTCTCCATCCTTGCTTCCTGCTAGCTCTGTCAGGTCCTTCCCGGTGCACAAACTGCCCGTATCACCTTCCTGTATCGGCTCTGCTCTGCTAGGAGCAGGCGGTGGGGATGATCATATCGAGCTGATGCTATTAACAGCAGGAGAAACACCTCTCTCCTGAGGAGAGTTCATCTCTGCTGGATAATGAGCTCAGTTTCACTCAGGACTGAATTGCTGCTGCATAGATCACAGCAAAGCACAAATGGGGATGCAGCACTGGGCACTTCCTACCGCCTCTCTTAGACATAGCAAATAGCTAATTAAATGAGAGCTGGTTTGAGCTGTTGGACTGCTGCTGGCCTGACTTGTGGTGGAAGAATCTTGTGCGGTTTGTCTTACTCCAGTAACTTTTTGAAATCTTCCGAAACTGTGTGTTGCAGCAATCCCTGGCTTTTATTCCGACTTTTAGAGTATTGCAAGTGTGAGATCTGAAGAGCAGAGCTTGGGAGTGAAGCTTGAGCTGTACTGAGAGTTGTCCACATATATGTGTGAAATGTGTAGCTGTGGCATGGGGTGTGAGAGACTTTCCATGACTTAAAAAATAATGTTTAAATCTCTTTGTTTATATATATGTATTTGAATTACAAAATTGTTTATGCAGAAAGCGTAAATGTTTTTTGGAGTGTCAAGCATGGGCAGCCTTGCTCCTCTTGCAACTTATTTTATGGATATAAATGGGATGTAAATGGATTTTCTACCTTATGCTATCAGTCTGAAGGAGGATAAAATTCACTGTTGTTACTGTCATGCTCAGGTAAAACATTAACCCTGAATTTTAGCAGTTTTATGTTATCAAGTTTACAGATACTCCAACTTTCAAATTTCATCTTTTGGTATACATGACTTCTCAAAGAAATGAATCCAAAGTAAACTTTAGAGCAAGAATTTACCTTGTTTAACTTGACTACTTTTTATTTTGTTTCAGTAAGACTAAAGAAGAATCACAGCCCTTATAGAGTATAGCTCAGTTTTCTGCTTACACGCTGGTCCTGAGTAAATCATTTTGCAGTTTTGTTCGCAGAGCTTGCACTAGCATTTTGTAGAAAATCATTGGCTGTGTTACTGTTTCAGTATAGGCACTGGGAAATCCACTTTCATCTGCTCCTGCTTAACAGTGTGTGCTGCAAAAGGCTTGCCTTGCATGTCCTGAAACATGATTAATTTAGGGGGGGGTAATAATGAAACTGCAGCACTTTGATGATAGGTTGATTATTTTACGCTCTGCCAGAAATGGATATTTAAAAGGTGATATTAGATCTGAATGGGAAATTCAAGAACACGTTATAGGGTTGAGTTAGCTAATAGGGAAGAGGCCAATCCTATTGCTGCTGGTGTCGGCGAGAGCGCTGAGAACAGAGTGAGGCGTGTGGTAAGTAATTACTAACAGATGATGATTTTTGAAGGTGTGAATAAAAAATTTGATGTATTGGTTGAATTGTCAGAAAATCAGGTCTGTTAGATATAATTCTTTTATCCTGTTCTCTTTGTTCTTCCTTCTGCCTGACTTCAGCAGTGGAGCACTTTGGCTGCTGGGCAACAGGCACTTCTAAATTCCTCTGCCCAAGTTGATATCTCGTTGGCAGTTCTGGCATGGACCCTTATGCAGGCTGATGTTAAATGCTGTTAAGTACTTTAATTTCACACTTTGAAAATAACTTTGAAGGTGGGCATTTTATTTACTGGTTTAGACAAAAAGCACCTACACGCAAATTTCTGAGTGTTATGGTAATTATGTTTTCTTTTAAGAGATGTTTCCTGAAAGAGCTTAGTGAAGTCAAAGGTGAATAATTTTAACTATCATATTTAACAATCTTCTTATTACTGGTGTGGAGGATATCACAGTTGCATTGGAAATAGAAAAATGTTACAATTAAGAGTTTAGAGGAGGGAGGCGAGATGCATGTGTTGTACAGCCAGCATGTCCTAGCAGATCTGGGAGCTCCTTGTGGTGTTGTCTTAAACTGAGAGCCCTATTCAGTGTGCCACAACCCTGTGATGTGCTCTCTATATTATAGACTTCGATTTAACCCTGGCATGATTCTCTGCCATGACTTCTCTCTCTTTCTTTCAGGGCTGATCTTGTTCCTCATAGTGGATTGATTAAACAACTTCTAATAATGTTTTATTCTTTGGTAGTTTTGATGCTCTGAAGAGCCAAACATCTCCCTTTGTGCAGTTTCAGTTCTTAGCTTGTTCCTGGTTCCCCCCAAGCCTTTCATCCAGCTTGGACCTGCATCTTTGGACTACCACAGCATAAATGGTCCAACAGACTCAAGGTGTTCTAACCCAACCTGTGTATAATATGTGGTATTTTGGATGTCTGGCTGTTCAGTGCTGTGTTTAATACTTCCTATATATATTCTTCATATACAAAAGTTGCTTTTTCTTGAAGAGAGAAAAAAAAGTAGAAGGTGCAGCTTTTTAGATGGAAATGGAACAGATAGTGTCGGGCTGAACTTGGACTGGTCCTTTTGGGATGGGAGATGGCGTAGGTGACTCTGGAGGGTTTTTTCTTTTCTAACTGACAAGGCAATTTGAATCCATAATACCAAGCCTCGTACGATGTTTCCTATTTGTTACCCTGAGAAGACTAAAGGTAAAATTTTATGACACACTGTGAGCCAAATGGTTAACTGCTTATTAAATATTTTTGCTTCTAGTTCAGATCTAAACAAGAAGTGCCTCCTACAAATCTCAGCCCAATTAATACAATTTAGCTAAACATGCTCTGGCTTCTCCTACTAACACTGCACAAGAAAGTAGAAATTGTCCTTACTATGTCCTCTACCTCACAAGAAAATAAAAGCAACTCAGGTGGTCAGACGAAAGGCTCACATAGCCCAGCATCATGTCTGTGATACCTACCAGTCCTGGGTGGTTTGACTCTTCTTCAAGCTGTAGAATCCAAATGCATTTCGACTTCTGATGCAGTCTTAACTTACAAGGCTTTTCACTGTTTAGAAATAATTTTGCTCTTCTGGTCCATCACAGTTGCATGTCTTTGTACTTTTAAAGATGGGATAACCAGAAATATATGCATCTTTAAGATGCCAATAAATCATGAGTTTATTTTGTTCTGTAATGGTATTTTGTATTTCAGTCTTGATGTCTTTCCTGAAAAGTTCTGAAATGATTTGTTTTTTTTGGTGGCTGATGTTTCCAGAAAACTGTCTGTAATGACTACATCTCTTTTCTGCATTAGAACAGTTAATTCAGAGCCTGTCAGTCTTATGTGAACAGTTATACTCCTTTTTTTTTTTTTTTTTTTTTTTTAGTGCAATATTTTGCATTTATTAACATTGAATTTACTTTGTCATTTTGCTGCCCAATCACAGTGTCTGGAGACTCTTTTGCAGCTTTCACATCAGTTATAATTTTGCCTACTCTTAATGATTCTGTTTTGTCAGTGAAGTTTGGCACTTTATTACCTCCCTCCCCCTTCTCAGACTATTAATGGGTAAATGGACTAGTACAGGTCTCAGCACAGCTGCTGAGATGATATGTTAACAGCCTACCATCACGGTGACAAATCATTCTTTATTCTTCTCTTGATTTCCGAGTTGTTTTTTTGTTTGTTTTGTTGCTAGCTGTTGATTCTTAAGATGCCCTTTCTTTCTATCCCACCACAGCCTACCTTTTTTTAAGATTCTTTGAGTCTCTTTGCTGAAGGGTTTGGAAAAAGCCACATGTACTGCAGCAGCTACATGCATATCCATGCGTACCATGTCACCTTATTCCCATGCTTATTAACTCCTTCAGGGAAGTGTAACCCATTTGTTGTGCATGACTGCTGTTTGCAAAGCCTCTGACTCTTCCTGAGTATATAATGCACCTGCTGATTCTATTCTTCATTATATTTTCTAAAATTTTTCTTGTATTGACGTTAACCTCAGTGGTCTGCATCTTGGAACATTTGGCTTTTCATGAAATATTCAATTACAGAAAGCCAATGAAAGCAGTGGAACACATTTTACGTAAGATTTTGTGGATATTGTGGTGGGATGTTTTGTTGTGTTTTGGGGGTTTTTCTTTGTCTTTTTTTTTTTTTGTCCTGCTCTGAACTGCAGTGTTACAGCTTTGTTCAGAATTATGGGGTCAGAATCAGAAATCATGAAATTGATGTGTCTGTATCACTGATACGTCACCATGGTGTTATCGTGTTACGCTGCATGACACTGCCAAATTTCACCATGAAAATTTTCAAAGCAGTGCCCTGAGGTGTACAAGATGAGACTTCATCAATGGTAATAAGCTTTAATGTATTTATTGTGAGGAATAAATTGAACACGAGAACTCATGTTGACTGAAACCAAATGTTGTATTACAGTTTAAAGCTGTTCATGTATATAGAAGTATGAAGACACAGAGCTATCTGCACACCCAGCAAAGGACCTTTAATGAGTGTTTCAGGTTTTAAATGTTCCAGAAATAAAATTTACAAGTTGGGAAGATACTTTTATTTTACTCTCTACGTCTTTGTTCATTGCTCTACAAAACCCTAACAGAATACCAGTACTGCAGGCTTCTGATGGCAGCATTTGCCACCAGCCTTGTATTGTAACTCTGTTTTATGGAAAATTTAATGTTAGAAGCTTATCTATGTTCTCAGCAGGAGAATCTGAAATATATATATGAAGCCTTGTAATGAAAACCAGTGGGAGAAAACTACAGTCCTTGTAAATACCCACCTTGAAAGGGGCTGGCTGACATTCCCCAGTCTTCCCTTTTGTTTTGCACTGTTGGTCTCTGCTGAAGCACCAGGTCGTGGTGGGTATGTGTTCCTTGTGACCTTGTGTGCCAAGGCTAACAGAGCTATCAAACCTCACTGCTGTAGCAGCAGAAAGCATTGACTCGCTAAATTGTCATATTGTTCACTGAAGGGTGGGGAAAGTCTTGTCCAGAGGTTACAAGACCATCAGGTGTAAATCAGCACAGTCTCCAAATTTTGTCTCATCAAGAATTTTCTATCTGGTCTATGATGGTGACCTTGCATTAAGAAGGGGCATTTGTTGTAGAAGTACATGCTGTCCTCTTAATGGTGAGACCTGGGTTACCTGTTTTGGCAGTAAGCAGACTTCTAAGAAACTCATTTAACAGCTTCAAAATCTTGTGATAAATTTGAAACAGCCAGTCAGTGGGTGACTTCCACATAAAATTAGATGATAATACCACTTAATTTTGTTGTTCTTCCTTCCCTTATTTCTGGGATTTGCTGTGCCTCAGTTACATACCTGAAGTTAGAAGTGAAACAGCTTTTATCTTTCACAGAGCAGCTGTGATCTCAGCTGTAAGCCATCTTAGGATGGTGGCAGCTGAAAGAAATAAAATTTCTATAGTTCCAGTTATTTGGTCCCAAGAAAGCAGAGCCCTGAATGTGACAGTAACTCAACAAGTTCTTTCACATTGCTCTTGGTGGCAGGACTAGAGTTTCCAAATGAAAACTGCCTGCGTTATTGCCCTTGTGCTCTCCCCCTAGAATTGAAAGAGATGGCCCTGGTCGCTCCTTGTTATGCCGGTTCACTGTTGGTGGAACTCAAGCAGCCTAGTAGCATTGCTCATTGTGTCTTGCAGCACCTGAAATTCAAACGTAGGTTTTCTCTAAAGGGATGGAGACTCCATGGAACATCTTTCCAATCACCAGATATCTTAATCTGGTGGCAACAAAAGATCATTTCTTTTCCTCCATATATCTCTAAGTTGCTTGAGCTTTCTCATGATTGCACTCCTGATTTTTCTCAGGACCTTAGAGGGAGTCATGGGTTTGTTTTAAATGAATTCCCAAAGACAGCCAGATGGAAGGAAAGTTAACGAGAGGCCATCATGGATCACACGTTCAATTGAGCTCAAGATACCTGCAGTCATCGGAGTGCTTTTTATGCTTCCAGCCAGACAATATTTGTCTACTTCATTTCATTCCAGAGCTAATTGATTGTCCTTATCCTATACTTCATGATCGCCCATACAAAAGACCTACTAGTTTAATTGGTCCTTTGTACTGTGGGGTGGAAATACTATGTGCAGATGGAAATAAGGCCTGAAGTGTGACGCATTCTTGCCTGAGGCCAGTTAGAAATATGTTTCAGAGAAACAAGGATAGGCAACTCACCTGCTTCCCAGGAGGTCTAGACTGCGTGGAAGCTAAGAGGAAAGAGAACTGACCTGTTGCTCTGTTCATGGAGATTGTGGGCCCACTTAGGGTTGCTTCTCCAGTCAGTTCATGGTTAACCCTTGCTGCTGCTACAGTGACTTGGAAGAGAGGTAAGTCCCAGGGGCATTGGCATCTCTTTGTATGAAGGAACCATTCAGCTTCACTGCATCAGCCTTGTAACAGCTGATGGAAAAAATTAAACATTTAATTGAGGAGAAATCACTGAACTCTTATTCCCACCACTGAAACGGCATTGCCCTGGTAGCCACCTTGGTGTGAGGTGTGTGGGATGTGAGCTGCTTCTCGAAGGTGTTGCCTGACTATGCACCATGTGCCAACTGCTGGAAGGTGCCTTCGATCGCATCCGACCTCACTGGGTTTCATTGCCCTTGTATAAATAAGAAAATCATTACATCAGGTTTTACACAGCAGGGCTGATATTGCCAGTGGTACCTTGTTAAAATGAAGGACTGTCTGTCTTATTACAGATAATGTGAGACCAACCTGCATTTTCTGCTTTCTGATAATATACCGTGCCAGATGAAGTCCAGTGAGAGTTATGTGCAAGTTCACTCCCTTTCATACTGTTTTTCAAGAACTGCTATGTTTAAGAGAGCTTTTGTTATCAGGGGAGAGGTGAGAGTTTGGTGTTTGCTTGCTTTGTAAGTTATACAATAATGGAAGAGTTGTTTCAAAGGATAAATGTGCCAAGGACAGAAACAAGGAATTATGAAATCTGTCTGCAAAAAAAACAGTCATCAATGTGATTTGCATCAATAATATCTTTAGAACAACTTCTGTGGTTTTGTTTGTGTGCATCCTGTTGGCGTGAAGTTCGCTTTGTCCATGTTTATGGCAAAGATGTGTATCTTCCTGTACCTATACTAGTTTCAGAGTCTGAAATATCAAATATGTGAATGTAGCATAGTGCAGATAGTAAATTTTGAATGTAAGCCTGTAGATGTTGAGAGTATCTTGTACTTTAGTTACAGTATCTCTTTCTCCTAAAAGGAGAGAAAATTCTAGAGACTGTTGTCATCACTGTTATAAATTTTAAAGGAGAAATTAAATTCTTTTTTTTTTTTAATTCCTGCATCGATGCTATTGCACATTTGTTAAGAAAAAAAAAAAAAAAAAAAATTAAAAACAATATTAGGTGTTCAAATCCCTGTATTGTTAACCAAAAATAAGATGACCAATAGCTGTAGTCATATCCAAATTCAGGTACCTAATTTGGGAGCCTCAAGGCTATATACAGTCTCTAAAGCCTTCACAGGGTGATTCAGAGCTCTGAATTTAGAGCCTGATTCTTCCCTGTGAGTATGTGAGGACTTGAGGTTCCTGACCTGAATGCTTAAATTAGCTGCCTAGATTAAATTGACTCTCCAGCTCGTCGCTCTGCCTTTTGCATCTTTGAAAATGCCATTTCCCCTCCTCCTTCCTCTTTTTAAAATTTTTTCTTTTTTGAAAATTATCCAGGATTAGTTAATGATAATGGATTCAAGTGGTGGAATATCTGCCTAAGGAAACTGAAGATAGAAGCACTTTACTCTTTATTGAAAAATTGCATCTTGTTTCCATTTTGAGCCTTGGTGGATCTGGGTTTGATTTCCAGACACTGGAACTCTGCTAGATGAGGGAGCCCTGTAGTAGGAGATGTACTTTCCATGTGCAGAAATTAATTAGCTGTAATTAGGTTCCTTCTTCACCTTTTTCATTCATAAATTAAATACCCTTAATTCCTGTACGTTTTCGTTCATTTTAGGCAGATCATGATTAATAACAGAGTATGGTAATATTATGAAGCTGTTCCGGATTTCATGTATTTTATAAGTACTATACTGGTGTTGGGCACTAGTGGTGTACCTACAAAATGTGAGATGGGTGAGGGAAGCTTTCAGTTTGAGGTCTGGCCCTCAGCACTTCTGACCTGCTTTCAGCTGGGATAGAGCTAATTTTCTTTTTAGTAGCTAGAATAGCGCTGTGTTTTGGATTTGCTATGAGAAGAATGTTGATAATATACTGATGTTTTTAGCTGTTGCTAAGAAATCAAGGACTTTTCAACTTCCCATGACTTGCTAGCATGCAGGTGCACAAGAAGGGCTTGGGTGGGAGCATAGCAGACAGCAACACACCCAAATTGGCCAATGGGATATTCCATATCATATAATATCATGTTCGGTATATAAATGAGGGCTGGCTGAAAAGTTTGCTCTTTCTCCTCTGGGTTTGCTAGCAGAGAACAGGCTGGGCACTGGTAGGCGAGTGGTGAGCAATTGCACTGTGCATCACTCATTTGTATATTCTATTATTACTATTATTATAATTATTATTTTAATTTTGTTTTATTTTACTTATTAAATTGTTTTCATCTCAACCCATGAGTCTCCTTACCTTCACCTCTCCATTATCTCCCCTATTCCCTGGGGCGAGGGAGAGCAAGCGAGCGGCTATCTGGTGTTTAGCTGCTGGCCTGGTTAAACCATGACCTACAGCTGTAATGGTTTGAGAGGGGTTGGTTGTTGATGGACTTTCAGTACTGACTGTGTATTGGAGAATCTCTTCCCAAAGAACTCCCTAGTGCCATGGGGAAGGGGAAAACGGAGCACTTGTCACAGGGTAAGCAAGCAGAGAGAGGGTATTGTAGTAGTTTGCTCCTACTTTCTGTCTTTTTTGTGCTGACGGTGGCATTGAGGTGCTTCCTAGAGACAAGAAGTAAGAAAGATAGGAGTTTGGTTTGTTTTAATAGTAAATAAGAGCTTTTGTTCTTAAGGTTTTTGTTTTTCTTTTGACCTGTATGCCAAGGGTTTATGCAGTTGCTTGTGCTTTGAAAGAGTGGCCTCTTGTTGGTAATACAAGACAGAGCGTAAGGTTGTGCACTGAAGGACTCGTAAGGATTTGTCCTGTGAACTGGGAGATCTGCTGTTAAAAGCAACAGAGGAGTAAGACATGTATGGGCCAGACCGTGAGCACTGTCTGAAATTAAGCTGTGGAAGGTCAGAGATAGATAACAGGTCAGGTCAGGCTTTTCTGGTCATGACAGTGGAAATATCACTGGTGGTGTCTCTGCTGGAATAGTGCTGGTATTTGTAGTGACTCTCTCTTGGGAAAGATGAACCTAAACTGGGCCAGAACTGCAGAAAAGTTGATGGCATGATGAAAGCCCTGGAAAGAAGCCCTCACAGGAAATGAGTAAAGGAAAATGAAAGCTGAAAAGAATCCTGATCACTAATTAAAAACATACAGGAAGGGAGTACAAATGAGGGGGGGAAAAAAAAGTAAGATAAAGCAAAGTACTGGAGCACGAATAAAATATATACTTTGGCTATGAATCACTGTGGACTAGAAATGAGAAGGACTATGATTAGTAGAGCAACATGCTTTAAAGAGTGGGTAATGGGGTGTAGTTCATGGGAGGGTTAGGGAAGATGATGGCTCTTAGGAGGGCTGTGACTCTGGAAGACTTTGCTGGTTCTAAATAACATCTGTTGATGAATCTTCCAACCAGCAAGTTGGTGGCTTTTCCATTTTCCATTCTCAAATTGCATATTTTTTCTTTTAACAAAACAGTTCATAGCCCACAGTGCTTCGAGGCTACATTGTTCACCTTTACAGGCTTATTTTGTCCAGCCACAAAGGCCAGAATTGTTTCTGCTGTGTACAACTGTGAGATTTAGTAATGATGCTGTTTTCGACTTGCCAGCTGGAGAGAACCAGACGAGAGTAGCTTCTCTGCCCCAGCTTACCTCTGCAGCCTGGGCTCTCTTCCCAAGGCAGGAATACATTTCTGGTTATCCCATTCCTGACAAGAACTGAGCTCTTCTTCTGTTTGCAGAACAAGGTGTTCTTTTCTGTCAGATTTATTTATTTTGAGTAGAGACAGTGAATCGCAATCTGCTATTGTGTTTGGATAGGACTGGATGACAGAGCCATCATCTTCAGGGGAAGAAGGCTCAGCTACGACAGCTCTGGGTTCCCATGCCTGAATTCTCCCCTGCACAGTGCTCTGTCCTCTGTGGTCGAGACATAGTGTTTAAGGAGGCAAAATCAGGATTCCTGAGCAGGCTGCAAATGAAATAAACTATTTCTCAGTTTCTTGCCTTTTTTTTTTTCCTCCTCAAAGGATACAAAGGCATGGGACAAGCCATTCAAAAGCTGATTTGCATTTCCATTAAAACCAGATAAAAACAGAAGTGAAAGTTAATATGCAGCTCTTTAATGAAGCTGAGAGAATGGCAGCATCACCATTAGGATCACAGAAAATAAAGGTCAACAGGCAGAAAATATTTGGATGTTAAATCAGTGGGAGACTGATTGCAATAGATAACCAGTCATCCTCAGGTTTGCTTTTTGAGTGCATCCGGATTAATGCAATTTCCCAGGTTTTATTTTAGCTATGTGCATGTTTGTTTGTTTGTTTTTTTTAACTGAGTTAGGCCAGAAACACTGTGCATTCCTTTCGAGAAGTTTTTGCTGAGATTGCCTGGTGTTCAGTGAGTAATAATAATAATCAATGATAGGAAATTAAATCCAAGAGTCCTGTGTTTCTTTGTCTAATTAACCCCAAGAATTAGCTCCCTATGTTACAGCTTTCTCAAACAAGATGAGTGAGGAGCACAGGTAGCATTAGTACTAGCATGGTACAAGCAGCTTAGACCATGTTTTGATGGCTTTTTAGTATTTTGGATCAGTAATACTTTTTTTGGCAGCATCAGATGTGGGGAATGTATAATTTTTCTGAGCAGCCAATTAAAATAATAACTTGGATGGCAAGTTCCTCTCCTTTTTCCTCCTGTGTATGGCTGTACCCTTCCTATCAAAGAGGTTGTATCTTAATTGGCAATCCCCCTGCATCTGCTCCCTCTGCCACCCCCTACAGAGAGGCACAGTGCTTAATTAAAAGGGAGTTTGTGTTTGTTTATCTCTGGAATTTCACTTGTGCTTTTGTAGATGTTTCAAAGGCAGATGAGTTTATAGAGACCTTGCTAAGTAATTAATCCTGTAATATTATTACTTTAGAAAAAGGAAAAAAAAAAAAAAAAACAACAGGCTGAATTCACTGGAGATGAGGAGCCCCAAAGTTGTTAAACTTGGTACCTGCATTGGAAAGAGGAGTGTGGCGAGACCCATCAGAGGAGCCAGTCTTCCTAGGAGGGTGATAGGACCACAGTGAGAAGTGATGGTTTTGCTGCACCATTCCTCTAATGTGCTTCTCCCCCTGAAGGAGTGGCTGCTCCTGGAAGTGGCAAGGTTCATCTGCCTCCAGAGAAATTTTGGTCTGTGTCCTCAGCAATGAGCCTTTACGTAGGGGAATGTTTTATAGTTGTGAACCAAACTGGCAACTCATTACTTCTAAGCCTGTAGTTTTATAACTCAGTGAGTCTCAGGCACTTTGGAGTTATGTGTCATCTTTAACTCTCTAAATTACTTGCAGAGGACTGCGTGCTTTTGTCATCAAAATTTTAATTAAAATCACTGCTGAGGTGTGATGGGATCCCCTGAGACAGATGTGAACTTCTTCACATGGCTTCAGAGACCAGCGGTCTGGAAAATACTGCTCTTCATTTCAAGAGAAAATGAGTGAATGTGGTTCTTGGGAGGAGCATTTTCCCAATACCATAGCTTTTTTACTGCCTCATATCCTTTCTCTTGTTCTGCCCAAAGGAAGGCACATTGCCAGGGATCAACTGGCTGGACTTTGGGAACTGCTCACAGCACAGTCATCCTGCCAGGGTCTTGCTGGGATCACACTGACCTTAAGCTGGAAAAGCTGCTGCTGTACCCATCTTTTCTCAGGCCAGGTTCTTCTGAGGGTTCAGCTTCTGCCATGCAAGGCATTATATCACTTCAGCTCTCTGTGCAACTGGAGGTGGTCACACCACTGGGCTTTAGAAAATGCTTAAAATCAGATGGTAACATAACTAATAATTCTGAGTTGGATTTCTTCCTTCCCTTCTTATTCCACCCTCTGTTCCAGGCTTTAGCCAGGAGACTGCTTAAAACACTTGCTTATTTGCAAAGGCTGAAGTAAGGGTAGTGTAAGCACAGGTGTGACTGGTGACAGTAGCACGTACATATTTCATATACCCATATACCATAAAGGACAATATTGTAGTTTACCTTGCATACAACAATGCTAATGGCTCATGATCAGAACCATGCTACATAAACGGGTAAGGAGTAGTAATGTGTAATTGTGACCACTCTGATGTTTTTTGAACTGCATGCAAAGTTATAAATTTCATGTGAATAGGAAGCTGCTGCATATCTGGGATTGACTCAGTGATGTTCTTTCACATTTACTTGCTGGGCACGTGGCACAAAATACTGTGTTTTAATCCCTTCCTGTCTTTGGCAGTGCTGACCTATGAGCACAGCACACTCAAAGGAACAACAACAACAAAAAAGTTTGTTGAATTTATGCTGGTGGTATGAACCAGAAATAAAGCTGCTGGATAGATTACTGACAGTTGTAGTTCTTACCCTACATCCACTGACTCTTTAAATATGATGAACCTAAGCAAAGAAGGTTGCTCTGTTGCTTTCCCTCAAGCTCAGAGTGATCTGGCTAGAGTTGGCCCAGTGATGATCTGTATTATGTGTGGTTGGAGCAGGGATTGGAGCATGTAGTAGAAAGTCTTTGGATATGTTGTACTCTAAGCTGTGTTTCTGCTCCTCTAAGCCAGAAGCTTTAACTGCATGTCTGGTGGAGTTAGTGCAGGGACCAATCGATCCCTTGATGTGCTTGCTTGGGTGAGGGAGGAGGAATTCCGAAACCAAAAGATTAATTACCTGAAATTTTGGTAGTGCTTTTAATTTGGGGTTTTTTTTGTTTGTTTGATTTTTGGGATTTGGGAGGACAGAGGTGTAAAGAGAAACTCTTCTGCAGTGACAGTACTACAAAAGGAATACGAAACCATTGAACAAATGGATTTTTTTGACTTTCATTAGAACACATCAGGCTCATGAAGTTGACCAGTGAAATTGTCTTCACAAAGATTTCTGTAAGAAGATTAACATACATAAGTAGGGAAGAGCGACTGGAAAGAACCTCCCAATTACCAGCTTTCCCAACCTCCTTTCTTAATTTTCTCACAAGCTAATGTGAGGAGAGGAGGAGGAGGAGGAGGAACACACCTTCATCAGAAATGGGAGAACAGGGTTGCTATTAAAAGCCCAATAATGACTTGTATCAGTTTATGCAGATTTGCACTGCTGGGTAACTCTGTGCCTGGCACTTGGCAAAGCACAGATAACATTTAAATCAGGCAGTAAGTGTAATTAAGTATTACCCTTCAGCGCATCTCTCCTTTTAAGACATTTTTATATGCTGTGATTTAGAACATGACAATTGGGTGAGATTAAAGCAGCAAATTGTGCCTATAAAACAAGCCCTGAGAATAGCAAGGGACTGTAAAATTTTATAAAGGGGAATACAGCACATGCCTCCAATCCGATAAAACTTTTGTGAGCTGGGAGATTAACTGTGAAATACAAATAAGATGATACAGTATGCATAGCATTCAGATAGTAAATTGCTTGTTATTGTAACAACTTATTTCCTCTACCCAGAAGATTTCTTACTTAACTTTTCCAGAAAATCTCACCATGTGAATGATTCATTAACTGCTGGAGGTGTGGAGAGAAGGTAGGAAGTAGGACAGCAGTGATGTCTCTGTAATGAAAGCAATAGTATAAATGTAGTGCAAAAGATCATCTGTGCTGAAACACACGCGGTCAAGCTTGTGATTGGTTTCTTTCCCAGCTTCAGGTGACTTGCAGTTGCAAAGGGAAAAAAATTGCTTACTTTGTTTCAAATCCTTAATAAAGACCCACCGGAAGATTTTCTTGGGCAACAAAGATACTGCTTTATATGAAAAGTCTAAAATGTTGCTTTCTGTGGTACTTGCCAGTGTTTGGCTATTTGCTTTCTGCTGCACTTTGAATGCACCTGAGCATCTTCATTCATCTGCACTTGGCACATCTTAAAGAAAAGGTTCTGAGCCTTTTAGAAACTTCTTACTTTGGTTGCAGTTCTCAAACCCGGTGGGCCACAAGTCACCTTGACAAATTACACTGAAGTTGTCATTGATAGCAGCTGAAAGGCAGAAACTCCCTTGGTATCCCTGGTCTCAGTGGCTTCTGCTGCTCATGAACTGTTGCCTGTGTGTTGTGGCATTTCCTTTCATAGTCTCAATGTTCTCATATGTTCTCCCTTCCCTTCATTCACACTAATCCTACTCCATTCAGTCTTGCACTGCTTTTTTTTTTAATTGATTAGCATAATTGGCCTTTATTAAGAGTCATTGAGTCTAAATATATTCAACTTAACTGTCTGGTGAAGGGATGCAGGACCCGAAAGCCTGCTCCTTTCTTCCCAGCTGCATTGGTTGTAGAGAGAAATTGTGTCGCTTTTTAGACCATTGTATGTCAGTCACGTTGGAAGGAAGATCATGCACGTGGGTGGAATGGGGAAGATGATGGCTGGCTTCCTTACTGTCTGATATTCTCTGGCCACCTTTGCCTAAAAACATCCCAAGCAGCTTTATAATACTTAATTTTAATTATATATTATGCAAGGAAATGGCCAAACTGGAAGAAGAGGTTTAAATTATTCTGGGGGTGTAATAGGACAGTTGGGTTTTAAACGCTGAACAGGCACTGCATTATGAGCAAAATCTGATGCCAAGCCATGGACAAATAGCAGAGTGAGGAAAGAAATGGAGAAGAAACAAGTGGGATCCTCCGAAAATGCAGCTGCGTTGATAGCTAAACATTTTGTGGGCACATGTCGTGCTCAGCCCTTGTTTTGATAGAGGAATGTTTACATATTGTGTGTTGCTTTTATGCTTGACTTCCTTTTGACTTTTGGATTTATTATTCAGTGCCATATTAATGTTTGAGATTGTTTTGATATTGTTAGGGAGATGTCAATACTTCTGAATCAACATTAAAAAAGTTCTGGTATATAGAAATGTTGACCTTTTCTTCTTGCTTGGTTTGCAAAGTCAGTTCAAAATGGCAAGGTTTTGTACTGAATGGAAATTCTGTTTTCTTTGGGAGGCAGGTACTTGCAGCCAAAGCAGGTGCTCTTGTCCCACCACTACACTGTTCCCATCTTTCATCACACCTCGCTCCCCCAGGGAGGATGGGAATTTGCTTCTCCGTTTCCTGTTGCTACTGGATGTCCCGAAAGGTCCTGGATGGGTTCACTGCTGCAGCTCTTGCTGTGTTCACCTCAAATCACAGTATCATTGGCTCACTGAATCAAACCTGAGTAGTTAAAACATTTCAAAATATCTGTAGGAAGTAATTAGCATAGAAAAGATTTTTGAAAATGGAAGTCCCAAATATTTGAGATGGTATTATGACAAGCTGTCAGTGAACAGCGTGTTGCTCCTGATCTTGGTGGGAAGGCAGCTGCCTCTTGCACCCATTCTACTTTGTCTGTTGCAGGCACAGCCCTGATGAACTTCAGACTGGATCTCAGTGCACACTGTATTTGCTGTGTCTTGGACTCTTAATCTTCCCAGTAACTAAGTTTGCAGCTTGTGTTGATGCTCAGGGGGTTTTTCCCCATGTGATGACATTGACACCAATTTTTGCCCATCCTACTGTCCACGATTCTTTGCTTTTTTGAGTGAAATGAGCCCTCAGTCTTCCATTAGACATGTTCTGTCTCACTGTTTTTGGTGAGGATGAACTGGGCTTTGGGATTTTGCCTCTACTGATCATATGTATTTTAGTGCCCATAGTCTGTGCTAGAGAACTGGGCATCCAGCCTATGGTGAACTTCAGAATGAATTGTACCACAACTGAAAATGCAGCAGGAGAGTTGCCTACACTGATGTGTTTGACTGGGACTGGAATCCTTTAGTACTTCATTTTTTTGCTATTTTTTTTCTCCTGTTTTAGTGGTAGCTCTTGTTGCATAATCTACATTTAGAAGCATCAACTTAATTTTTTGCATTAGAGGTGGTGAGCAGTAATCACAGAAACAGTAGAATACTTGTTCTGTTTGGGATGAAAAGGCTTAATCTCAAAAATTTGACCTATCCGTATACTTTGGTATTAAGATTTGTTTTCTTATTTGAATTTTTTTATAATTGGTCTATTGGGATGGCTGTGTTTGTTGTTTAAAAACCAAAAAAAAGGAAAACAATGTGTTTTTTTTCTCAAGGTAATGCTTATCATTTTTTAAGTTTACATTTGAGGGGGGCAGGAGTTAAAATAAAGTGAAGTGCTCTGCTTTAACTTCGGCAAAAGCTGCAGCAGTAGGAACGTCAGTATTCCACATCGGGCAGGGATTTGTAAGCCCAACTCTGTTAACATTAATGGGAGTTAAGCAAGCAAATCCTCTGCCCATAGGTGGGGAAAATAGAGCTATTGATTGAAACTGCTGCCCAGCAATTCAAATGGTTATTTTCAGCTTTTCCTAGCAAACATGAATTCTGTATTCATGAAAACATTTTAATACTGCTGGGACATGTTGGTGCTTTGGCTGTGACTCCCCTTTGGGCTGAAGAGCTAAATACAGTTGGGGTATGAGAAGGTACCATATTGCTTAGTCCGTGCTGCTGAGTGAAAGGATCTTCTGACTTGTTGCGAATGATGGACTTGGTGAAACCTCACAATGCTAATGTGTAGGTCTTTGCTCTAAATAACTCTTCTTTTTCCCCTCTGACCCAGAGTCCCCCTCAAGGTATTTCATAGATGATAAGGACTTCTTGAGGCTGATCTGTTGCTTAAGGAAAGACTTAGAAAGTGATGGGGAAGTTACAGTCCTGAACAATGCCAGTGTCAAATTTTCTAGCACACTGGTTACTCCTTTACATACAGCAAGATTTGCCAGGGTTTATTGCATAAAGACTTAATTAATTTAGAGCAAGAATAACTTAAATTATTTTAAAAATTTAAGAGGATTAAGACTAAAAATACTGATGGCTCAGGTATTCTTTGGCTGCAAAGCCAATAGCTAGTGTGATTTGTCGTTGTGAACTGGGCTTG
>NW_010292295.1:0-4960 GCF_000700745.2 Antrostomus carolinensis | reverse complement strand
TGTAATACTGTATGTTTTGGCAGGTTTTTGTCTTGAGATATTTCTGTATTAAATAATGTATACCATTAAAAGATGAATAGTTTGTATAGCCTGGTGAATAGTTGATTCATGGGTTAGGTAAATATGTACAGGAAGTATATGCAAGGCATGGTATAAAGTCAGAACATAAACTTAAGGAAAAATCATCTTCCATTCTGAGGTCTGTTTGAAAGCTTCTGGATTAAACTGTCCTGCCCCTCCCCAATCCAGATAAAAGCATTTGGGAGTGTTTTGGGGTTCTTTTGGGGGGTGTTGGTTTTTTTTTTTATTTTTTTTATTTTTTTTTTCTTTTAAAGTATCATGATGTGGGAGAAGTAGTTTTTTCTGAGCAATTCCCTTTACTGTCTGCATTTCAGTGATTAAATCTTTATTCAGTGCTAGGTTGTGAGTCCCTAGGAGTTGCCAGTAAATAATTTCATTTAAAGATGTGCTTTACTACTTAAGGGTCTCAGTAAGAATGAATTCTGTAACCATATAAAAAACACATTATCTGTTTCTGGGAAGAACAATGGCAACAAAATGTGTTGCTAGGTCTTTTCTTTGGGGCTAGATACTGCTGTGAGGAACTGGATACAAAGGAAAGGAGGTGCAAATGCGTAGGGTATTTGCATTCTTAGTATGCTTTCTTTTTCTTATTACATAAGAGAAGTAAAATATGTTAGTTGAAGTATTATGTTATAATATCATATATTACCTACCTATTGCTGCAAATTAAAGTGATGTTGCTGCTCTGTAATCTGTTTTGATGAAGCGGAGTTTGGAAATATGGGTCATTAAAAGCCCAGAAAGCAATCCAACAACCCAGACAAATGCTTCAGCACACTTGGGTTCCTTGGATTTTATTAACACTAGGTATTACATATGCTTTCAGGGCCAAATAATTCTTGCCTTGGACTCTGTGATGAACAAGTCATGAACTTCTTGGTTCTCAGATAATGATGCTCATGTCTATCTGTTTCAAATGAGGCCTCCTTGAAATTGCTTTCATGTAAGATTGAAGCCAAACAGCAGTAGGTTTGGAGAAGCATCTGGCCCAGAATCTCATATACTGTCTTTTCTGCAAAAAATCTTTCCTTGTTGCACGCAAGCTAAGTATTAGCATCTCATAACTCTTTATATTTGAACATATTTATGCAGTTATGTCTGGGCAATAAGACTTGGGGAGTAGAAATGAGTCTACGTCTCATCTCAAAGAAGCCTTGGAATATGAGATAACAGAAGAGACAGTGGTGTATTGGAAGAAGAAAAATGCAATGGGAAATTATTTTGGAATTGACCATAAAACTTGAAAAAAGAAATCCCTTCTTGTGCTAAATGCTTGCTCCTCTCATTGCGTTTTTTTCTGAAAAGGCTGAGTGGGCATCGTCTGGACGTGCAGAGCAACATCGTGTGTGCAGACCAGGATTTTGTTGTGCATTTCAGAGTGATCCCCTAGCAGAGAGGCAGTATTAAAAGCCTCAGTGATATGGATGGCTTAAATGGATTTCCTTCCTGGAGAGATCTGAGAGAAGAGTGCAGCAGGTTATACATTTTGTCTTCAGACCATACTTATTTTCTATGTAGAAGCATATTTTGCAATCTTCAGCTGAAACATGAAGTAAAACTGTACCTACAGTTGGTGCAAAATAAATGACTATCTATTATTATTATAATCATCATCATTAAACTTAGACTGAGTGGTCAACTTTTCTGAGAAGTAAAACTTGTGAACTTGTACCTCCATTGCTATAAATTAAACTAGTTGTTCTTGTCTTATCCTTGGTGCACGCAGGGACCAGCTGTTCTTCCTCCTCATTTTAATCACTTTACACATTTGATGATGGCTTTTGCATGCTTTCCTGGTCTTCTCTTTTCTACACCGCTTGTTTGGTTATTTGTTTCATTTAACATGAATGTTTCAGTTAACGTGGTGGTACATTTGGAGTACTTTCTACTGTGCTCTTCCTCATTTGACTTCATCTGTTTAATGAGCAGTATACAAAGCTGAACACTCTCTGCCACCCAAAGTTGCCTCATAGGTTGGGAGATAAAGATGTTTTGACACAAAACATGTCTTAGATAGGTACTACACAGTGTTTGTGGTAGCAGCGCTTCAAAAATGTGATCCTAAGCACTGTTCAGAATTTGACCTGCAGTAGTGCAAAGGCACAATATTGCATATCCTTTAGATAGGTGAGGGTATACAGGAACCTAAATATCAGGCAGGAAGTGAGCATGTCTTTAAAATCCAAACACCCCTGTCTTCTATGCAGCATAGCCCGGAAAAACTTACTGGGTGTTCTGCTGTTGGGTTCATAATTGCTGGTTGAGCCAGAAAATGGCTTTCCAAAGCACATCTACTCTGTGTTTAAACCCATGCAATGAAGAAACTTCTCCAGAAAGAGCATTTAAAAAAAGAGGAGGGGGAGGCACCCCATTTGTGGCAATTACTCTGTGCCTGCCTGTGTCCTTTGGGGTCTCTTAGGACAACCGGCAGTGTGTTAGCAACTAGACTGATCATAAACTGAAGAGAAATGGGCATTTTTTGAGCCAAGATAGCAGAACTACAAGTATGTTTATTTTTGGAAGGATTGTAATGCCAACTGGCAGCACAAACTTGGCTAGGTTAAGGGTCTGGTGCGGCTGCAATAAAACATAAGGATACAGAATTTAGCAAAGGAGCAACAGGAATTATCATTGGTATTGTTGCCGGGGAGTGCAGATGCAGTCTGGCATTTTATCAGCATAATCTTAGTTTGAACTTCATGAATAAAATTTAATATAGGGAGCTTGGAATAGCTGGTGCTGGATTTATACCCAGAGAGCAGGTACATTTAATTTCAGTAAGTATATTGCACTCCTCCTCATCGTTTGTGTAATTTGAATGTTAACTGTTTAGTAACCATCACTGTTTGATCTTTCAGAAAATTTCCCTGGTATAAATTATATGTTATGATATTTTCTTCCTGTGTATCATTCTCCACAAATGAAAACATGGATTAGTTTTTGAACTACTGGCTAAATGTTTCAAGGGGAAACATTCCTCATTATGATTCTTCAAATTAAAAGAAAATGTTTTTGCTGTGCCATTTCTGACTCTAGAAAATTATTAACTGCAAACTGAGAGAAGAAATAACCCATGCAGTTATGTTACTACATCCAAATCCAGCATCAATAGATGTGAGAAATCAAAATGGCAAAGGGAAATACAGTAGAAATAAGGGATGATGTTGAGAAGTCTGAAACAGTGAAAAATATTTGACCTAAGTTCTTTCTAGTTGTTTTGATTTTTTTTTCTCTTAAAGCTCTATTTGCATTGATGATATTTTAACTTCTGTAAAAGCTGTATTTGTCAGTAGAGTCCTTAGTGACTAAAGCAACTCCCTTTCCAACCTTATTTCCTCCTTAACTATCAATAACTTTTATTTTTTTCTCTAATGTCTTACTGCTTCTAAGAACCTGTTCAGCTGGCTTGCTATAATCTGAATAATAAAAAGTTTTTCTTTAGTATATGATGCATTTTTTGGGACTTGGTGCTGATCTAAAACACACACAACTGAGAAAATTTGCCCTTTGTTTTAGAATTTTCTTCTATCTTTTAAACTGAAGCACAAATTCTAGTGTGTTTGAGTCTGCTCCTTTTGGTTTTTTGCAGGATTAGTGTTTTTTGGTAATGATTCTATTTTTGTTGTTGGATAAACTGCAGCAGGACCGAGGTGCAGTGCCTCGTTAGCCCTTCATGCCAGAATCTTATGGCTATAGATGTGGTTGCTCTGGCATTGGCTCAGTGGGAAAGTGTGAGGTCAGACTACTGACTTCAAATTTCAGTGCTGCTTACCAGGTCATATTTCCCCTAATTTTGCAATAGACTTCAAACAACTTGGTTTAATTAACTAAGAACTGAGCAAGAGAAAGGAATAATCCCTGTCTGATCAATCACATCCACTTCCCGGGGTAATGAAGCTAAGTAGTCTGGTGATAAAAATAGGAGACAATACAGAGGATCTGCAGCGCAGTAGACAGCAGATAAAGCCATGGTACTTACCTTGGGCCTCATTCAGTGCTTCAAATTATCATTTTAATGACTAACCTTCTGACTGAACTGAAAGTCTCTGAATTATAATGTTCCTGTCCCATATCCTCCTGTAGCATGCTGGTCTGATTTCTGATGCAAGTAGTAGAGAAAGCTGCAATTTTAATTTTTTTTTTTTTTATTTATTTTTTTTTTAAGGAAAAATGGCTGGATGTGTCAGATTGGCAGCATTTGTGTACTAGTTTGTTTATCAAAGAATGGAGTAATATTGTTAGATTTTTATTCTTATGTTTTCTTAATAACTTACACTTGATTATGGTTAATATGCATCTGCACAGTGAGAAGTAAAGAGGGGATGGTGGCATGCTTTGTGTGCTGTGTCGTCCAGATGAATACCCTTGGGCATGCCAAGACCTCCTTTTGATGGGCAACTTGACGTCTACGGTGTCAGAGGGTGTTTCTGAGCAGAGCACGCACATGCTGGCTGAGGGATGCGGATCCATGATTAACTGGAAGGCACTCCCGTCACGTTGCATGTGTCACAAACTGAAAGCTTGACTCTGAGCTGCTGCTTAAATCCATTTCCAAATTCACAATGACCCTGCGAAACTCTACATCCCACCGTTTTTTTTTTCGGGTGTATTCTTCTGCAAAATTCTGAACAAGCTTGCTCCATGAGTCAGTGGAGCTGAGCAGATTGCATGAGGATGAGACATCTGGCTGGATCTCCTCCAGAGAAGAGAGGACTGGATCCTGGTAACATTTCCCTCAACTTCACTGGGAAGAGTTGAATGCTCAGCGAGTTTGCTGCAGTTCTGGCCCATCATTAAAAGGAATGGTGAGAAATAGGAGGAATCGGCTCATGGACTGGAATCCCAAACAGAATCATAGAATGGTTAGGATTGGAAG
>NW_010292294.1:354-6743 GCF_000700745.2 Antrostomus carolinensis | reverse complement strand
AGCAGTCCCTGAATGTTAACGAGCTATCTTGAGACCCTTTAACTTCAAGTACCCTTTCCCTTGGGATTTCCTCTGGCAATTGCTTGAAAAGGCCAAAGTTGGACCACCTGAAGTCCAGGGTTGCAATTCTGCTTGCAATTCTGTTCCTGCCACATGAGATCCTGAACTTCACCATCTCATGGTCGCTGCAGCCCAGGCAGTCCTCAACCTTTACCGCTTTAACCAGACCCTCCTTGTTAGTGAGGATGAGATCCAGCAGCACCCCTCTCCTAGTTGGTTCATCCACCATTTGCATCAGGAAGTTATCATCGATGCTCCTGGATTGTGGGTGGCTGGCTGAGTAGTCCCTCCAGCAAACATCAGTGTAGTTAAAATCCCCCACGAAAACCAGGGCCTGTGATTGCGAGGCTGCTCTCAGCTGCCTGAAGAAGGCCTCATCAACTTCCTCACTCTGATCTGGTGGCCTACAACACCCACAACAGTATCACCCATACCAGCCTGACCCTTAATTTTCACCCACAGGCTCTCAACTCACTCCTCATCTTCCCCTGGACAGATCTCAATACACTGCAGTTGCTCTCTCACATAAAGAGCAACTCCACCACCTCGCCTTGCTGGCCTGTCTTTCCTGAGAAGGACATAGCCACCCATGGCCACATTCCAGTCATGTGAACTGTCCCACCAAGTCTCTGTAATTGCCACTAGGTCATAATCCCCTGATCGAACACGGGTTTCTGACTCCTGCTTGTTCCCCACGCTGCGTGCATTGGTGTACAGGCATTTCAGGGAGCGAGCCAAGTATACCAATTTCATCCTAGGGGGATGGGAGGCCTCCTGGTCTTCATCAGTTCTAGACTTCTGCCCCACTGGCACAAGCCCAGCTATAACCCCATCCCCAGTTTCCACTGGCTGACTCTCCAAACAGTGCAGATGGGCTTCCGATCCCTATCTACAAGATGCAAATGAAGACAAGAGGAGTCCAGTGCACACAATCTGCTCAAACACATATGATGATAATGACAGGCAGTCTGATCAAGATCAGAGGGGCTCTGCCTCCAGCCAGGTGGAGGAGAGGGACAATAGAGTTTATTGGACTGTGTGGATTCTTTGGCCTGGCACATCTGACCCACAAGACTATAGGGCCCTAGTGGACACTGGTGCCCAATGCATACTGATGCCATCATACTTTAAAGGGTCAGAAGTTAAAACCTATTTGGTATGGAGGACAATGGTTACAATATAAATATGGAGAGGCTTTGGCGATTGTCTATATTAAAATTTCCCAAAACACGCAGTGGTAAGCGTTACGTGCTCACCACGGTGGAAGCGACCACTGGGTGGTTGGAAACCTATGCTGTGCCTCATGCCACTGCCCGAAACACTATTCTGGGCCTTGAAAAGCAGGTCTTGTGGCGACATGGCACCCCAGACAGAATTTAGTTGGACAATGGGACTCATTTCCGAAATAATCTCTTAGACACTTGGGTCAAAGAATGTGGCATTGAGTGGGTTTACCACATTCCCTATCATGCACCAGCCTCTGGGAAAGTCGAACGATGCACCAAGTGGAGTGCAGTATGGAGAGAGAGAAATGAGAAAATCATTAATTATTTTTTCAAGTAAATTAATATTACTGGATTTCATCTCCAAAATGAGGATCAGAAACAATTTCCATTTTTCTATTAATTTTAAATCTCAAAATAATATTCAAATCTCTACAAAATCTCTACAAGATACTAGGATCCTAATGTATCAAAGTTTTTAAATTCTAAATCTTTTTAAAATCTTTTTTTCAATAAACCATCAGATTGCCTTTATCAAACTGAATCTTTACCTTCTCAATTTAAACCAGAATCAGTGTTATTCTATTTCCTTGCCAAATCGTTTTAACAAAGTGATACACATGCATTTATTACATGCTTTTTTTTTTTTTTTTAAGATATCTAGAGACTCTATAAAAGAAATTGACATGAAAATTATTTTAAAAGAAGTGGACAAAGTCCACTACCCCTGGAGTACTTTTTCCTGTTTATGGTAGCATGAACGATGAAATAACATATAAAGCTGGTTAGTTAAAATTTAATCCATTTAGTGGGTGACTTTCTTAACTTCAGGGAATTACTTTAATTTGGAAAACGAAATAGCAAATAATTCTAAGAGGGTGGAGATGCAGATGCATCAAGGACAACAAGCTGGTAGCAGAACGTAAAGCAAAGTGGAATGTAACTGTCTTTTCTAAGACATATAAATGAAGTGTGACTGAAAAACAGAAGCAGGAGAGTAAAAACAAACAAGCGAACCACTCCTGAAAGAGCTGAGGTGTGCTGCCTGAAGGAAACTGACTGACATAGCACAATTTAATATGTAAGATAGCTACATGATTAATTAAAAAATCCAGGTCATGTGGTCTGCAAGAACTGAAAGAGCACTCATACAGGAACCTTTTTTTTGTCTTAGTTGTCAGTTTAGTCTTGACCAATAATTTTTTTGATACATCTTTAGCAGGCTGCAGTACCTTCTGAAATCACAATAACTGATTTTCAGCCAGCCAAAACTAAACACTTGCCGGAACTGTGTATACCACAAACCACTACTGTATCACAATACTGGAAAAAATACTCAAGCATCAGACAAATATAATTTCAAAACTCTGATACAGTTTGCTTCCAAATAAAAAATAAAATCTATAGCATTTTAAAAAAAGGATGCTTGTGTAACAATGTAAAATTAAATTGTGAATAAGTTATTTTTATATCTGGGTTATTTATAAAGATATATTAATTTTATTGAATTTTAAGAAATAGATGTCTGCTACCGGAACTTTTTAAACAGAAAGTTATTAATTTGACTGACGGTTCACTCTGGTACTTTTTTGTAATCTGGTAGGATTTTTTGTATTGTACATATTCAGCTTACTATGGAGTGGTTCATACTTGTTCAAAGGCCTTAAGAAGGGCAAAAAGCCCTGTCAATTTTATCCCTTTCACATCTAAGGAAATTGTGATCAGCATAAAAATGAAACTAATATCCACTATTTCTGAAAAATATCTATTAGTGAAATCTTCACCCTTTTCCCAAGCACAACAGCTTTCTGTACCCAAAGATTATATAAACTGAACTCAATTGTAATTCTAGCTCTCAGGGGAACCTGTCTGCTATTTGGCAGCTCTTTGATTTGTGATTCTTTGATTTGGTAGCCTCTTATCTGTTTCATAATTCACACTCTCTTTCTCTTCCTTAGCGACAAATATTTTATTTCTATAGCAGGCCACACTGAAAATTATAATAAAATAACTGAAAAAGTGTACTTTTTGTTCCTCCTAATTTTTTCCCCTAGCACTTTTATGCCCATTTCAACTTTGGATGGTTAGTATTCAGGTGTCATCAGTCTGTATGCTTTTGGCACATCATGGTATTATACCATTTGGTACTTACAGTTGTCTCACTACAGATAATTTTGAACGTACCATATGATTTCTGCATTGTTTCCTAAGGGTATTGTCCTGGTTTTGCTAGGATAGAGTTAATTTTCTTTTTAGTAATTAGAATAGCTGTATTTTACTTTCAGTGTTTCAGTTCAGACATATCATGAGAAGAACGTTGATAACAGTACTGGTTTGTTTTGTTTTGTTTTGTTTTGTTTTGTTTTTTTTAGTTGCTGCTGGAGCTCAAGGCCACGGTGTTTGGCTGCTTCACAGCTGCATTAGGACTGGGAGGGGGAAGCGCAGTAAATAGCAAAACCCAAAACTGGCATCTGGTTGTGCCAATGAAATATTCCATATCATATCATGTCATGTCAGGATATTAACCAGGGTTGACCTGAAGACAGGGCACATTCTCTCGGGGATCACTCAGGCTCACTCTTCCAGGGTTTCGGTTCGGGACCGTCTCGGCTCCGGGATCGTTAGCTGGCACAGGCTGGGAATTGGTCAGTGGGCGGTGAGCACTGTGTATCACTCATTTGTATGGTCTGTTATCACTGTTGTTATCATTATCATTTTCTTTTAATTAGTAAATAGTTTTTATCTCAACCCGTGAGTCCTTGCCCTTCTTTCCAAATTCTCTCCCCTACTCCCTGGGTGAAGCAGGGGGAGGGTGATAGAGCAGACTGTGTTTGGCTGCAAGCTGCAAGCAAAAGGGTGAATCCACCCAAACCACCACAGGTATGTAGATAGCAGGATTGAATGTTACATCTTGGAAGCTTAGCATGGTTGTTGAAGTTTGCTGGATATTTTGTAAAACATGCTCAGGTATCAGAGGGGATGTAAATAAAACATTTAATTTTCTTTTTCTCTCTCTCTCAGTTGCAAACTTTAGGGAATGGCTAACATCCATGCACACTTTTTACTGTCTTCTCCTGTGAGTCAGAACTAAAAGTCTGTTTGCTTTTTGGTAGCACAATGCAGTCTGCTAAAGCCAAGAATACTGAACTCATTTTACAGAAGTTGGTAAGAAGCTTGTGCATATCAGCTACTTAAAAACTAGTAAGAGACCTGGAAAAGAATTTAACTAGAAAACAAAGAGGTTAAGTTAAGGTTGTTACATCCTGCTGTCCATCTACTTCTCAACAACTCATTTTTGTGATAAAAGTTTTCAAACACAGACAATATGTTTTATTGAAGGAGAAAACACACTAATTTTCTTTTCTCCTCCTTTCACTCCCTACATCACAATATCCAAATATAAAACATATAAGAAAACTTACTTTTGTTTTTAAATAAGATAAGAATAAGCTTTTCATATTCAAACTGATTGTTTCCCAACTACTTATCTTGTTACACGCACAATGCAAATTATTATTCTCCTTTTTCTCTAACAATGTGGTCATATAAGGATTGCTTTTGATACCTAGTGAATCAATGTGAAATTCCTATCAATGATATCAGAAGTAAAAACTATGTTTTTGGTGTAGTAATATAGTAGAATTATTCTGCTAATATATTTATGAAATAGGAAAGATCAGGAAATAGATGAGTTCTGTGGCATTTTGAAAACAAGTATTCTACCAATTGCTGCTTCAAACTCAAGTCCATAAATCTCAGGAAAAAAAAAATATCAAAAACCTGAATCTTGGCATGATATTACTGCTACAGAAGGAAAAAAAACCTCAAAACCAACCCCCCCTCCCCCCCAAAAAAAAACCCCACTCCACAACCCCAAAAAACCCTATCAGAAAACCCATCCAGATTCTAAAGGTGAAGCTTTCAACAATTTTAAAAATAATTTTGGAAGTGTTAATATGTTATATTTCCAGCTTCAATAAATTGAGTATGGATTAATGCCAGAGTAATAACACACCAGAGGAATCTTAAAATCACAAATTCTGTAATTTTTTCCAGGGTGGAAGCCACGAGAAATATAGTACAATATTTTTCTTACTGAACATCATGATTCATGGTAACACTGATAAATTTAAACTAATGATAGAGAGCTATTCAAGATTGAACTTGTACTGAAAGTACCATATATGTGTGGGTGAAATCTATATGGTAAGGAACAGGCATTCAAGCAATAAAGCTTTACCACACTGATAAGAAAGAAATGGAGGCTATCACAACTATCTGTATAATCACCAAGGTGAGGTATTAGTTACTGACCATTTTCCTTGGTAAACATCATGTTATTAATATTTTTTGCTTGTATCCACACATCTACAGAGCAGATATATGTGTAAATAGAACCTCAGTAGTTACTAACCATTAGCTTAAACATAAATGCTCAGTGTCAGATTTCACATTCCTCAACAGCCAGAAACCCAAATATCCATGCATCATGTTCCTTGATTCTGAAGAGAAATAAATTGGCTTGTAAAATGTTATAAATTGTGACAGAAGTTATTCAGGTAGTATGCAAATACTTTTATTTTTTTATCTACTGGAAAACCATAAAATACCTTCCACAAAAGTAGAACTTTCTGTTAATATGGCTTATCTGTCTATATATTGTAAAAGTGTTGTGGTTTTTAGCTGAAACAGAGCTGGGTTTCTTTTTCAGTAGCTAGAATTGTGCTGCATTTTGCTTTTCAGCCTGGGATTTGCTATGAGAGAGACACTGAGAACACACCAGTGTTTGCATTTTTGTCACTGGAAGTGAAGGACTTTGTGTTCTGTTAGTCCACAAGCACAAGATTTAAGAGGGGTGAGGAATATTTAAATTAATAAACTGAATTGACAGTTAGATATGCCAATGGGATGTTCCATATCATATCACGTCATGTCCAATATATTAGTGAGGGTCTCTTCCTCTTTTAGCTCTCTCTGGCTTTTCGCTCAGGCTCTCGTTCTTCTGGGATTGCAGTTTCAGTTTGGGATTGTCATTCCTTTGGGATCGTTATCTGGGAACGGGCCGGGCTCAGTCAAGCGGGGGGGGGGATGAGTGGTGGCACTGGG
>NW_010292294.1:0-203 GCF_000700745.2 Antrostomus carolinensis | reverse complement strand
CCTGGCCCCTAGGGGTGGGGGGAAGGGGGTGAACAGCTGTGTTGGCTGCTAGCCAAGGGCTAGCCCAGTGAAACTATCACAACTGTGAAAGCATGTCTTTTATTTCTTGAATAAACAGAGCTCTACATTTTAATGTATTTTTATTTTTCATAGTGTAGGGGGCTGGGGGGAGGTGGCTATAGTGATGGCCCCTGTGAGAAGCT
>NW_010292293.1:2894-4925 GCF_000700745.2 Antrostomus carolinensis | reverse complement strand
AGGTCCCTTCCAACCCAAAAACCATTCCATGAGTCTATGATTTTCTTCAGCCTTGACTTGGTGTTTCAGGCTCCTCGACCTGCGTGGAAGCACCTGAGTAAATAAACACTCTGGGTTGAGCATCTCCACACCCAGCTTTTTTTTTCCCAGCTCAGGTTGTTTTTCTTGCTGGTTTTATTCACTTTGTAGCTTTCAAACGACGCTTCGACCGTGGTTTTAAGCGACGCCACGTAGGTAAAAAGGTTTAAGGGACGCTGTTTAGTCACCAACATCCAGCAAAAGGACCTTTTCCTGTGTGTCACCGGGCCACCCGGGCTTGTGTCACCTACTGAGGTGCTTCCCTTGTGGGTTTATTTTAATTAAAACAAAAATAATCTAGATTTTAATTGCAGGAGGGGGTGTTTTTTGCTTAGTTTTTGAATTTAGGAGCATTACATCAAAAAGAAAAGGGACGTAGGAAAATGTCTGCAAGATCAGGAGTTCCCAAAATGTCACTTCTCCTGGATGAAAAATAACCCCAGGAGAGTTACGCTGGGGAGGAAGAGAAGATGAGTGGGGAAAAAAGCAGCTTTATCCCAAAAGAGAGAAGATTCCTGGTCCTGTCGTCCCTTCATGGCTTTGGGAAGATGATGGAGCTGAGGTGGAGAGCACAGGGATGTCCACGACCATCTGGGTGGCTCGTGTGAGCTGCTGAATCTCCAGTGACGGCGTCATCTCACCTCAGGGACAGCCAAAAACCCGGCAGCTGCGGTGGAAGGAAGCAGAGTCCAGCCCCAGCGTGTCGGGGAAGCTGCTGGAAGGGGAAGAGCCGAGGAAATTACCCACTGGGATGGTGACAAAGAGGGACAAGCGGGTGCAGGAGCCAAAGGTTACGTGGGATTTCCTCGTGTGATGTATGGACGGGGCAACCTGGAGCCCAAAAACCTCACAGAGTGACCCCAAAAACCCCCCTCAGTCATCCTGCTTTGCAGTCGCTGTTCAAAACACTCAAGGCAGGAGGGACCCACAAATCTGGCCTCAAACACACAAAACCAGGAGCGATGGGGGGATCATGAGGGGTTGGGGGGGGATAAATAGATCCCAACCTCCCAAGACACGTGCCTCAAAGGTGTTTCCTTCCTGGCACACACACGTGGCCAGTAATTAATTTACCAGAGAGCAAAATCAGTTCCTAAACGAGAGGTGGTTGGTTTTATTCCTCGCCGAGGTCACCGGGGCGCTTCCCACCTTCCTCCTCCTCCTCCAAACTTCATATTTTTATCCCTTTATTATTTTTATTTACCCTACAGCTCTTCTAACCACCTTCACCATGTTCAGCAAGAAGAAGAAACGCCTCGAAATCTCTGCTCCTTCCAACTTTGAGCACAGAGTTCACACCGGATACGACCAGCAAGAGCAGAAATTCACCGGGCTGCCGCGGCAATGGCAAGGGATCATCGAGGAGTCGGCCAAGCGCCCCAAACCGCTGGTGGATCCTGTCTGCATCACCACCATCCAGCATGGATCCCAGAAGGTAGGGCAGCTCACCACTGGTGTGGCATCTACCTTCTTCAGGAAGGCTGGGGATATTGGTTTTAAGGGCTGGAAAGCCAAGCTGGGGGGTAATTTGGTCTGTGTATCCCCTCCCCGGGGTGATGTGGAGCAGGTAAGGTGGCAATTTGGTCTCTAACCACTTGTGTCCCTTCTCGGTGACGTGTGGGATGGTGACAACCCCACTGGGTGAAATCCTCTCCCTCATCTTCCTGACAAGTGGAAAAATAAACCCACCCAACAAGAAAACAGCAGAGAAACGGCGCCTGTTCCTCCCCCCATCTCAATCTCATCCCCTTCCCGTGCCTGTGTCTCCCCACGCCGCCCTTCTGTCATCTTTTTGCTTATTTTATTTCTCAAGTTTAACTTGTCTGTGCCATCCCTGTGCCCCAAAACTCTCCACTTTCACCCTCATTAAAATCCCCCAGCACCATTTACAGTGGCAGCCGGTGCTGATATTCCCTCTCAGCAGCTCATCCGGCTGGTTTGTCCCGGACAATG
>NW_010292293.1:1144-2837 GCF_000700745.2 Antrostomus carolinensis | reverse complement strand
GGCCGGGAAATTCTGCTGACCTAAAAAAGAGGATGGAAAAATGAGTTAATTCTGCTGACCCCAACCAAAATCCACGAGGGGCCTCGTGTTTCGTGGTGTGTCCAGCTCTGCCAGGGTTTTTTTTGTGGAGATCTGGGCTTCTCTGTTGAGATAACCCGCTCTCCGAGGCGGTGGGAGGAGGAGGATGAAGAGCAGGGAGGTGCTTTCTGCAGAGGAAGGCTTCCTCCTCTTCAGAGGATGCCTCAGTGATGGGGCTGGACCCTCTCCCGCCATCTCCTCACCTCTTGGTTCTGCTTTCCGACGCTTAAACCCCCGCAGATCCTTCCCTCAGAGCTGGGAAATGAGGCACGTCCCTCCCCACCCCAACCAGTCTGATACTGGGAGCTTGGGGGACCCCCTCCCACACAGCCCACAGCTCCCCACTTTGGGTTCCCCACCTAACTGGGACCTTCCTTTTAGCATCAGGCTTCATTTTTCCCCTGCTCTGCCCTTCCCTGTCGCTCCGAGGCAGCATTGGGGACAAACTCATTAACTTCTTGGCTAAACAAACCACATCTGGTCCTCAAAACCTCATGGTGGGACCTGGAGCTGCTGGGGAAAGGCAGAGCCCACTCCCCTCTCCCCCGTCCGAGGGACTGCATGGCCCCACCAGCCTCAGCCACCTCAACTGGACTGAGAACCCCCCCAGCCCCCATGTCCCCTCTGTGTGAACCGTGTCCCCATCACCACCAGACATTTCATTTTCATTTTTTTTTTGTTATTTTCTTCCCTTTTTTTGTTTGTTTGTTTTTTGTTCTGTTTTTCGTGCTTCGTGTTCCCGTCCCGCGTTCCTCCGCTCCAAAGACCATCGTACGGGGCAACAAAGCCTCCAAGGACGGTTCCCTGACCTGGCTGCTGGATGAGTTTGAGAACATGTCCGTGTCCCGTTCCAATTCTCTGCGCAGGGACAGTCCACCCTTCCCACCCCGTCGCGACCAACTCTACCTCGGCCTCACCGAACCTCCGGCCGCTTCCCGGCCTCACCAGGACGTCGGCAGGAGTAAGGAGAAGAGTCGTCACGGGGCCAGGAACGAGCTAGAGCAGGGCAAGGAGAAATCCCGGGAGAGGGAGGACCAACGTGCTCACCACCATCATCACCATCATCACCATCATCACCAGCAACCCCGTGGACAGGAACCTGGCCCCAAACCCCCTCCCCACACCAGCAACCGCCCACCCCCTCCTGAATATCCCAAAACCCCGGCTGAGCGGGACGGTTGGCGGGATCACCCCAGCGATAAGGACTCCAACGACCCGGCTGAGCGGGTGATACGGCGAGAACGTCCCGAAACTTCTGAGAAACGCCCCAAATCCACTTACACCACCGGTGAGACCAGCCCACAATCCCCCCGGGACAAACGCCCGCTCTCAGGGCCCAATATCCGGACTCCCAACATTCCCATCTCCGAAGGGGTGATGAAGACAGCTCAACAGACAGGACGACCCTTTAATACCTACCCACGAGCCGAGACCGACCCCGGCAGGGGCGCGGGCTCACAGGTAAAGCTTCCCCCTTCCCCTCTCCTTCGGATCCGCTCGGCAGCGACCTCTCCTCCTCCCCCCCTGGGGAAGCTTTGCCACGCTCGGCCTCTCTCCTCCACCTCCTCGAACAGCAGCTGCCCGAGCAAGCGCCGGTTAAACACACTCACCCTAA
>NW_010292293.1:896-1119 GCF_000700745.2 Antrostomus carolinensis | reverse complement strand
GTGGCACCGGCCTTGTCACCGAAGTTGACTCCTCCACCATCTCCTCTCCCTCTTCCTCGCTCCTCCCGAGCCTGTTTAGCACACGGGGTTGGAAACCACAGGGGTTGGCAGCAAAATCCTGGCTCTGGCTGCGCTCTCCGGTGGGATTTTGGTGGTTTTGGTGGTTGATGTCTCTCTTCTCCATCTCCTCGCAGGTGGAGCCCCGGCCGGGACGACCGCAGGA
>NW_010292293.1:0-637 GCF_000700745.2 Antrostomus carolinensis | reverse complement strand
CCCCCCACCACCACCATCAGCACCTCCGGCGGGGTCACAGCAACCTCGTTCTCCTCAACGCGAACCTCAACGCGTCTCCCACGAGCAGTTTCGGGCGGCGTTGCAGATGGTGGTGGATCCTGGAGACCCTCGGACTTACCTGGACAACTTCATCAAGATCGGGGAAGGTTCCACCGGCATCGTCTGCATCGCCACCGTCAAGAGCACCGGCAAGTTGGTGGCCGTGAAGAAGATGGATCTAAGGAAGCAGCAGCGGCGCGAGCTGCTCTTTAACGAGGTGACGTAGAACCTTTGGGGGACACCTTTGGGGGACACCTTTGGGAGACACCTTTGGGGACATCTTTGGGGACATCTTTGGGGACACCTTTGTGGGACATCTTTGGGGACACCTTTAGGGACACCTTTGGGAGACACCTTTGGGGGACACCTTTGTGGGACATCTTTGGGGGACACCTTTGGGGGACACCTTTGTGGGACATCTTTGGGGGACACCTTTGGGGGACAGCTTTGGGGACACCTTTGGGGACATCCTTGGGAGACACCTTTGGGGGGCACCTTTGGGGGACAGCTTTGGGAGACACCTTTGTGGGACACCTTTAGGGACACCTTTAGGGACACCTTGGGGGACACCTTTGGG